>NC_091206.1:6401015-6453515 GCF_040958095.1 Procambarus clarkii | reverse complement strand
TTCCTCTGTCTAGTTGTCATTCCGTCATTGACTACTTGCCATGTTACTTTTTTCCTTTATACGACTTTTTTTTTTAAGCTTTGATAATTAAAGAATATAGTGTGGGAGAATGGGAGGGAAAGAGGGATGGGGATAAGATATCCAGGAAATTGAGGGTTCCGGTAGTACAGTTGGGTTCGTTCTCGATTCAGAATCATGAATTCCGAGTTCGTATTCCGGGTGAGACAGAAATGGTTGGGCACATTTTCTATCACCTAATGTCCCTTTTCACCTAGCAGTAAATAGGTACCCAGGAGTTAGTTGGGGGGCCTTAACATGTATAAATACACTATGGCTGCCTGTCCCCCGACATAATGAATTATTATATACGATGATAATGCAGATTGAGTGGGATTTTTAGTGGCGTCTCCTCTTTGGATTTGTGTTACCGTTGTGCAAGTATTGTGTGGGGTTAATTAGTACATCAGCATGGCTGACTGACGAATGCCGTCAGTGTTGGGCTGCTGCTGTTTCTTTGTGGGTTTTCCTTAGGTGTCCAACCACTTGGGCTGGACGGCTTTGCTTCATGCAGGTCGGTGTTCAATCCCCGACCGTCCAACAGGACCATTACTTTTCCCCGTCCCATCCCAAATCCGAAAGTCGTAATAGCTTGGCGCGTTTTCCCTGATAATTCCCTTCCCTTAGTATATTCAGATATAGGTGATAGACACGTTTGTCACCATTGTCATCTTTCCTACTACGAGAATGCTTACTTCTACGGACTATGTCGTTACATTAAGTTCTGCAAGATTCTTATTGCTTACGATTTAATCTGCGGTGATATATTACCATAAATCCTTTCTAAGTACAGTATATTAGCAGTTCCCGTGACGCAGTGGTAAGACCCGTGCTTCGCGAGCGATTTGGCCTGGGTTCGTAGCCTGGCCAGGGAGGATTGACTAGGCGCCAATCCTTAACTGATTAATTAACTAATTAATTGATTAAGTTAATCCTTAACGCCTCTGTTCACTCAGCAGTGAATGGGTAGCTGGTTGTTAAACGATTTGGCGGGTATAGTATTCCAGGGAAAATTAAGATTAAGTACCTGCCCGAAACGTTGTGCGTGCTTGTGGCTTTACAAGGATGTAAGAAATCTTGTATTCATAAATAAAATAAAATAAAAACATGTTTATAAACTAATCCTAGCCTTAGTATCTCAAATTTCCTATGATAACTCATACTATCTTGTAGGTTTGCACTGACCACAAGTTACTTATTTGCTTATCTCATGACCATGCATATTAACTGCGATACCGTAATAAGACTATTGTCTTTGTAATTTTATCACAACCTGTATACAAATTATAACTTATTAGTTCAACATGAAAAATTGCTTACCAGTAGTTAACAAAAAATATTTCGGTTCAGCTCAAGAATCTAGCTTATGCTGTAACCTTTCTGCCATCGCAAACTGGATGAATATGGGGTTCATATAAACTAAATTAAGCTCAACTAGGTCACAAAATGGGTAGGAAGCGCATAATAAACTAATTACGCCAATAACATAACGCACAATTATCACTGCACGGAAAGCCACTACTGTTCCTCGCACTTACCAGTGCTGTCTCCCACACTGCTGCCACCAAGTATCAAGTTTTTATTATTATTATTATTAACAAGCTTAAGTATACACAGCAATGTGCTGCTACCTTATTCTATATGAAAGATTACATTGTAGATAAAAAACTAGCTATAAGTTACCAGTATTATTCCCATCTCACACGATGGTTAGTCATACATGGAATCAGGGGAGAAAATACCAGCCTCAATACAAAAACAAATCAATTCTGACTAAAAATCAGGTGAGAGCATAAAATGTAAGGCTGATGTATTAGCCCCCACTAGCAAAATCTGGGTAAAGCATAAGAATATCTTCTAATGTTCCTGAGTGTATATACGAAGTAATTGCAGAGCTCAAAGTTCAACATGAAAAACACAAAAATACACAACAAAAAAGTACCTCATATTGAAATTGAAATTGAAATAAGTTTATTGAAGTAAAATACACACAAAGGGATGAGGTAGCTCAAGCTATTCTCACCCAGTTCAGTACAACGTGTTAATACATACATAGACACACATCACAAGCAATAAACGTTTTACCGAACATTCTGAGATAAAGATATACATTTCCTCCTTTACACAAGTAACCTCATACCATTTGATCCGAAGTACTTCTAACAGGGTAATAATCACAGATAGTGTTGGAGAGTATGTCCCAGCTCTTGTTCACATAGTTTACAATTGGAATGCTCACCATCGGGAGATCCGTTACCTGCCGCCACCCGACATAGATATCGATATCCCAGCCTATTCTGACAGTTACAATTCACACTGTCTAGGATGTTTTATGCTGCCCGTACATATAGTTCTCGGTGCTAAACATGCCATAGCTCTTTATACTCGTGCTTATTGGCCTTTGTGTGTCAGTAAGACGGAAGTATCAAGCTAGTCGTGTTTAAGCTCTGGCACTTATGTTTTTTATTTATTTTATGTCATATATATATATATATATATATATATATATATATATATATATATATATATATATATATATATATATATATATATATATATATAATTTGCTTTCGTCCCCGACTTAACCCCCCCCCCTCACCAACGTATGTACCTTCCAATTATGTAGATGGCTATTCACCCCAGAAGTGCGAGATATTTGTATAAGTTTACCCTGAGACACTCTGTGTGGCGTTCCCGTGTCCCATGTGACTAGTTCTTGCGCAAAGTGAGTATGGCTTTCTTACTCAATTGAGTGTTGCCACCAGCAGGGGGATAGTTTATCGTGCACCCCAGTACACCTCTTGTTAGCAGTAACTCAAGATTACATGGTCTTAATCACACCTTTAGTTTACTTAGACCCCATGAAGTGGGTGTTTGATATTAAATTTGATGTTTCAGTTTCTATGCACACGAGATATAAAATTTTAATGGCATTGTTAGTAATAAAACCCCCTGTTTGTTTTGTAAATGGCATGTATAATAGTGTAACGTATAGCAAATTTGAGTTGTCATTAAAATAATATTTTACACTTTATTTTAACATTGAAAATTACTTTGAATATTACAGAGTAATATAAGTTGAACCGTTTGCATGTAGAATTCGTGTGACAGAGTGGTCTTTGTATTTACAGTAATTCTTTTCATAGGTTTTCCTTAAACTATTAGAAGCAGAGTACTATACCGGTTCATGGAGGTACTGAGGTCCCGTAAAGCCATCAAAACTGTCGACAGTTCTTTCTTTATTATGCACCTCATACCCATCCCGTGAGCGGTGGTGTAAAGGGTTACAGAGGCACATATTTGGTTCAGGAACTGAACCCTCCTAGTTCATTTAGCTAAGCAAATAACAATCTTTTGACGCTAGTTACACAATTATTAATTAATATATATACTCGTACACATACTCATACATACATACATGTAAATACTGTCGACACAAGCAGAGATTGTTGACGGTGGGTCCCGTGGCGATGTGGCAGACAGTATGACATAATTGTGCGTTATGACTTACTGTCAACTGACAGTAAGACAGACATCTTAATGTGTGTCTAGACGACCACACATTGTCACACAGCACCAACACACAATGGACAGTGCAGGAGCAGCCATAATTGTGTCAAAAGAAGCACCAGCCACAGAAACGGGTTTTAGTGTTTTTTTTCGCAAGTGGCTATAGGAGTAGGTTCCTTCCTGAAAGCAGGGTTTTTTTTGGCCTTTCCTTTCCCACAGTTATTCCTAAGCCTTACCTTGGCAGTTTTCCATGGAACGCGACCCACCAATCGGTTTACAACCCTGTTTTCATTAATGGCTGGGTGAACAGTGAAAAGTTTAGGAATGGTGCCCAGACAACACTCCCTGCCCATGGTTTGGGTCTTTCGATAGTATAATAAGCCCCATATACTTTTCAGAATCCCTTGCTGGAATCTCTGCCTAATAATGCTTGTTTAAGATTTCGATAAAACTACTTCAGTGAGTTAAAAGAAACTACAGCATATTTTCCAGAACTGATTGTGAGGTTGTATTCAGCACTATATTCTTCATACATTTCTATATTTTTTTCCACATCTTTGGTTGGTGTCAATATAGATTATCAGTATATTAGAAAACCGCGATATATGCGACAGTCAGCTCTACTTGCCCTTAACACTTTGAAGAATGGATCAATATAGACAGCAAATAATAAAGTAAAACAGCACCTCGTTTGACCTAATTTTTAGCAAGAAAATTTCCGAAGACAACTCAATTTCACAATACTGTACAGTATAAGAAATTGCATAAGAAATATATAGGTAACTTGCGATTACAAGACATACTTTCCTGCTAAGCAATTCTCTAAACAGTGTGGTGTGTTCAACCTTATCAAATGCTTCGGAAGCATCAAGAAACAGGGAGAGAACAGAGCTTCCCTGTGAGTTGTAGTATTGAACAGTTTCCGCCACCAAGAAACTGCATAGCGTCTTGACCAGACTACACACTAGAAGGTGAAGGGACGACGACGTTTCGGTCCGTCCTGGACCATTCTCAATCGACTTGAGAATGGTCCAGGACGGACCGAAACGTCGTCGTCGTCCCTTCACCTTCTAGTGTGTGGTCTGGTCAACATACTTTAGCCACGTTATTGTGACTCATCGCCTGAAACTGCATAGCGTCGTAGAGTAATCGGCTTAGTATGTAAATTGAAAGTCAGAGGTGTCTAGTTCATCAGACAAAATGTCGATGAGTATATATATTGTTTTTTAAACATCATAAAGCAGTGAATGGCCGCCGGCCTCGGCGTCTGGCTTGAAGGTCTAACTACCCACAAATACATTTAACAACGCAGCCACAGTCATTATCATTAACGGAAGCACTTCTAAAAACGGCTACAATACGAAGCTTTTTTTTTTTGGTCTATGAACATACAGTATTTTATATTTGAAGCAATTGTAAAGAGATATTCTCCAAGTATCGTTCAGAAATCAAAGACATGGATAAAAAGGAAGCAATAAAAAGAGTCAAAACCTGATGTTATGTCCAACAATATACACATCTAATATATAATAGCTCGCCATGTTACATATTCACTAAAAGTCTAGTATAATAAATCAGTTTGAGGGTAAACCAGCTCTCGAAATTTTCACAATTATGAATGCTTCCTGGCCCTGTTGTTTCGTACAAAAAAAAGTAGGTTAAGTTTTGTGATGGCAATAAAAACAAATTTTTATTCCGTCGTCACCTGCCAGTTGAGTTTTCAGCGCACTCTCCAACTTTTTTATAGTGAACCCACTGGGTTTTTCTCCAGACTTGGAACACTCGCCAGCAACCTCACGGCGGGTTTTCCATCTTTTTCATCTTGTTTTTTACCCAGACTCAGCATGGAGTCCTTGGAAGCACTGACTATAAGTGAGCTCCTCGGGCGCTCTTGGACCCACTGTCTTGCTGCGATACTTCAATCATTTGTCAAAGTTTCCTGCATATTACATCACCACGTTTAAGTTCTTGGTAATATGGGAAACCTGTTTGATTATCATAATGGGAAATATAGCATGTAACACACCATATATATTCCTGCAATATTTAGTAAAACTGTAGCGTAATAAAATGTTACAATAGTAGACCTAATATACAATCTCTCCCACCACACCACTACTTCCCCCCCCCCAAAACACACACACACACACACACACACACACACACACACACACACACACACACACACACACACACACACACACACACACACACACACATCAACACGCCGCCAGACATCAATATTCCCAGATCCTTAACATGCCGTTTTCCTTCTATGAGGAGATCTGATTGTGCCTTGACCCTTGTATTTAGCTTATCATAATTTTTACAACACAGTACCTACGTATCTGGAATTTATCACTGTTAAACATCATGTTATTTTCTGTTGCCCAATCGAAGACTTTACTGACATCAGCTTGTAGTTTTCCAGTGTATTGTACAGAAGACACAAGGTACCAAAAAGAGATGAAAAACCTCCAAGAATCAGGCCGAAAGAAAAACCTACTGTTCAGGTTAAGTATGTACAGAGTCTATCCCCAGAAGCCCACATCAAACGAATATAATCAGCAGTGTATGCAAGGTTGGCCAACATAGGAACTGCCTTTAAAAATATGCAGTGCAGTGGTCAACACAGTTCATAACCGAAAGATTCAGAGTTCGATTCCCTTGCTGAACGGAAACGTTTGGCCACGTTTTCTTACACCTGTTGAAACAGCAGTAAATAAGCACACTCAAGTCAGTCAACTGTTGTGGGTTGCAATCTTGGCTTAGTGGAACCTCATTAAGACGAACAGGTTTCCTCTCCCTGACAATGGGAAACTGAAACCATAAATCACATGTCAGAGCACTCTTAAAATGGAGAGGGAAATGAGTTACGAAGGAAGATTGTAGGAATTAAAACCTCACGTCACTGGAACATAGAGTTAGGTTAGGGAAAACATGATTACCAAATGAATCATAGAGACATTAGAAAGAACTGCTTCAGTGTCAGAACAGTGAACACAGAAAGTACTAGGCAGTGAAGTGATGGTGGCAGTCTCCATCTAAGCTTTAAATCTAGATAACAAAAAAGAGCTCAATAAGACAGGTGCAACAATGAGCTGAAGCTCAACTTTTGCAAGACCAAACAAATAGTACAACTAGGCGAGGAAAACCACCAATAAGCCAAATAAAGATAACTTTAATTTAACGGCATTCATTATTTCGATATTTTTTCTAATAAATGTACTTGGAACATAAATTTAATGTAATGAAGTTATGTGCTGTCCAAAAGCCTGGTTCTGTAGAGAGTAAGTCATTTAACCTCAAGGACATACCAATTACTGACTCTCCTATCATTGTTTACTTCTCCTCCTCCTCCCTCTCCCTCTCTCTCTCCCTCTCTTTCTCTCCCTCCCTCTCTCTCTCTCCCTCTCCCTCTCTCTCTCTCTCTCTCTCTCTCTCTCTCTCTCTCTCTCTCTCTCTCTCTCTCTCTCTCTCTCTCTCTCTCTCTCTCTCTCTCTCTCTCTCGTTCGTATTTATTATCACGATAAACCTCTCTCTTCAGCGTAAGAAAGAATGGTGTTGTTATTATAGATTCAGCTACTGGGAACAAAAAGTTGCAAGTAGCACAGGCTATGGTGAGCCTGTAGTAGACTTACCTGGCACACGAGCGGGGCTGTAACTTGGAGTGAATAATATTGTAGTATCTTAAATATTACCATTTCCTCTTCACTAGAGCATAGTTGATGTAGCTACTGAACACATCCGAGCTCTGATTCAACACCCCCACCAGCAACACCCCACCAACAACATCCCCAAAAACAGCCCCCCCCCAACAACACCCTCCCAAAACAGCCCCCCGAACAACACCCCCAAAAACAGCCCGCCCCCCCCAACAACACCCCTAAAAACAGCCCCCCCCCCACCAACAACACGTGTGTAAAGTGCTGTCAATTAGAAATCAATGATACCGTAGGCACCATGCACAGAACTCAGCAGGAGCGATGTTTTCTCGCTAACATATTTTTCATTCCCTTTTGAGCGAGAATTTGTAACAGCCTAAAATAGTGCCTAATTAAGCAGTACATTTTAATTTGGGTAACCTCATTGATGATATTTGTCCGTAAAAGGTTTAACATAGCTCTAACAATCTGCTGAAGGTCTGCTAAATATTTGGCAATGTAAAACCAAAAAATGGAGTATCAAAAACATTTTCTGTATCAATGCGTTTAGTTTATTTATTACACACACGCAATATACTTTTCCTGTGAGTCGGTGGTAGTGGAAATGGACATATTGGGCTCAGGAGCTGAAGCCCAAAATTCGTTTAGCTAAGCAATTTAGTGACCAACTAGTTATACAGTTAAGCAGATACATCAACTGTCTAACCATTTTGTATATAACATCATCTTGACTCCATGAATATGTTACATCAACAGTCTAATGACAGTTAAGGTACACTATAGTGTATATTATTTTTTCTGTGCTTCAACAAATTTTCTGCAGTCGTTTTAAAAAAGTGTATAACGCAAGGTTTCGGACACGGGACATGTGGACGTGCAAGCCCTTAGTCGCAGAATGGCGGTACAGATTTCAAAAAATATATCTTAAATCAAGATTGCAATAACCAACATATTGGGCGCACGACAGATCTGTAGCAGCTTTTTCCGATGTTACTCGCAAACTTATTTTCTTACCTGTAGATAGCACAGGAACCAGTAGAAATAATAACCCAACTAGGAGGCCCTCGGTCCGCCTCATGGTCTTCATCGTGCTGGGTGAACGTCCTCCCTCTCACGCTGCTGAATTACCACTGAGGCTTGGGAGATGCTGGGAGCTGGGGCCAGCCGGCACGCTGATGCCAGTTACTCTAATAAACCGCTAATTACTACAGTCCACTGACACGGGATTAATACTTGTTTCATCTGACATGGACAACACACGCATAAAATAATTGCGTGTAAATTAAGTAATATTAATGACCAATGAGAAATAATCGCGATACTATTCCTCGGAAATTGCTTTACCCGAAACGGTGTGCGGATTAGTG
The DNA here is from genome assembly GCF_040958095.1 of Procambarus clarkii. Lineage (NCBI taxonomy): Eukaryota > Metazoa > Arthropoda > Malacostraca > Decapoda > Cambaridae > Procambarus > Procambarus clarkii. The sequence goes on along the minus strand of NC_091206.1, from coordinate 6,444,916 downwards.
GCTTTAGGCATTGTATGAAATACTGTAGCTCTTTCTAGAAATCCAACATTATGTTTGAAATTTATCTTGTGTGTATGTACTTTCACCTGAATAAACATTTGATCTGATTTGATTTGAAATTATTGCTGAGCGGGCCAAAAATAAAAACGTGGGTGGTTGGCATGTATATGCGTGGTTGGGTGACATAGTTATTCAAGTTCAAGTTCAAGTATGTTTATTGAGACAAGAAAAAAATACATCTCAAAGGGATAGAGTAGCTTAGGCTATTTCTACCCCCCTCTACTTCAAGTCCCTCAAGGGGCGCACAAATTCAGTGAGTACAGATACACAAATCACAATACAACATTTAACATTGCATATTAATATAGTAAGTGTTACAATCATTGGGGTAAAATTCTTGTAGTTCCTAAGTATTCTGTCTATCATATCATTATCACACATCCAAACAATTTGAAGTGGTACACTACTTATTTCCTTATTTCTATGGTTATCCATAATTTGACACTTTAATACATAATGGTCTTCCAAGTTCAAGTAGGTTTATTGAGACAAGTTAAAAAAAAAAAAAAAAAAAAAAAAAAATCAAAGATTAGCTTAGGCTATTTCTACCCCTTCCCATACTTCAAGTCCCTCAAGGGGCGCACAAATTCAGTGAGTACAAATACAAGCATCCCATGTAACATATCAGGTTAATATAGTACTATCTAAGAGTATAATAGTGTACATCCACCGCACTAGATTTTAACCCATTAACGCTCCAAGATAATATTCTCACTCTACTTTCATCCATGATTTAATAAAACTACCTTTGCCCTGTCTGTCACATTCCATGAGATACGAGATTTTCTCAGACAGACTCTCCCAACACTGTAACATTTCTGCTTTCTCCTCATTTGCACAACAGCTACTAGCATCAAAGGTGATCTTATTCATATCTAATTTCTTTCTTATTTCTCTATACCGTTTTACTTTAACCTTTGTTTCGACATTTGTCACTACAGAAGGTTGAACGCTAACACTACTAGAAAGTTCATTTTCCTGACTATCCTCTATCATCAATACGTCATGTTCTTCCTTACTTTCTTCAACGCACATTTCACGTCCTGTTTCACTTTCCACTTCACGTCCTATTTCACTTTCCATTTCACGTCCTGTTTGACTTTCCATTTCACGTCCTGTTTCACTTTCCATTTCACGTCCTGTTTCACTTTCCATTTCACGTCCTGTTTGGCTTTCCATTTCACGTCCTGTTTCACTTTCCATTTCACGTCCTGTTTCACTTTCCATTTCACGTCCTGTTTCACTTTCCACTTCACGTCCTGTTTCACTTTCCATTTCACGTCCTATTTCACTTTCCATTTCACGTCCTGTTTGGCTTTCCATTTCACGTCCTGTTTCACTTTCCATTTCACGTCCTGTTTCACTTTCCATTTCACGTCCTGTTTCACTTTCCACTTCACGTCCTGTTTCACCACCATCTTCACCCCGTCTACCCCCCATAGTTAATTTTTCTAATGCCTCAATCCTCTTTTCTAGTTTTTTTAGATATTCCAATATTTGAGTACCAACCTCAGAGTTCACTATATTGACCTGAACCTTGTTTCCACAAGGTTTAATTTTTTCAGCTGCATTTCCTACTTTCCCTAGGCTCGCCTTAATTGTCTCTGTTCCTTTCTCCCACACATTGTTCATAGGCGGTCATTGGCTTCCAACTGTTTCCTCCATGTTCCTGCTGCACAATCTTTCCTTCCTTCGAGGATACATCTATCCTGCTTGTAGCACCCGTCCTCGAGTCTCTCAGATGAGGCTTCATGCGACATAGATAGGAACCAGCATTGTGGCTTCCTCGACAATTGCAACAAGATGGGACGATTTTTTCACCGTTTTTAATCTTGACTCTACACTCTCGAGAGTCGTGTTTCTTACCACAGTACCGACACCTGGAGTCAAACTGGCATTTCCAAGCCATATGTCCCCAACGAGAACACTTCATGCATAATATGGGCTCCTCAATGTATTTTACAACTTTCCTGTAGCCTAGTCCTTGCACAAAAATTCTTTCTGGAGTCTCACCCTTTACCAAGGCAACAACCTGGCTTTGTTTTTCACCACGAACACTGTTCCTCTTTGCCCAAACAACACTATCATTGTTGAGCAATAGATAATCAGGATCCAAATAAGTTGGATACTTAAACACTATGACCTTGGTGTACATCATACCTTTTTCCGGAGTAACCATCACAATATTCTCAAACCCATCCTTCGTTAGGTGTTCCACGGCCTCCTCTGTCCCAACTGTTATATAGGGCCGGTGAAGACCCTCCTTGAATAGTGGTTCATATTCAAAAAACTCCTTAGCCAAACGAACCGTCCACTCCAGCTTTTGATGGAAATTCAGTTGACATGCTGTAGGGAACAACAGCCTCTTCCTTCCATTAGTCTGCATCTCCCGCGTCCTGCTGAGCATGTCTTCATTTTTTGGTCTCTTTGTTATTTCCTCCTCACTGTCTTCGTCTCGCTGTCTTTGAATATTTCTCCGTTTATATCTGTTTACTACTGCTTGATACGGCCTAGTATCATCCTGTCTGCCATCCCCACTGTCACACTCTCCAGGCCCAGTACAGGATCTTCCATCACCTAGGCAGACCGCCTCAGCCATTTCCTCGATACACAAAGGCACTGTATCACTGCAACAGTCGAGAACAAATTCACAACATCTAGCTGCAGCAGCCACGTGCAAACACGAAGATGCGGAGCAACACGTCCTCCTCGCATCATGCAGCAGACCGCACTGCTGGACATAGTTATTACCACATGCTTGGCGGAGGATGTTCATGCTTGCTGTACTTCCTTATACCCTGGTATTGCATTCAACCACGACAAGTCCAGTGCATTACCTGGACTGAAGTCACTTTTTTCAGAAATTTTTTCAGAAAACATTTTTTCATTTTTAAAAAAAAAAATTTAATTTTTGTCATTTTTTCAGAAAAATATAATCATATGAAAGATGATTAGTGATCATACCATACATTCCTCCTTCCTTTTAATTGCCCTGATGGTACAGTGGCAGTGCTCACGCTCGTTACAAAAGCAGCTCCTACAATCTAAATACAGTATACAACTACTGTATACTTATTTCCTACAATCTAAATACAGTATACAACTATACTTATTTCCTACAATCTAAATACAGTATACAACTATACTTATTTCCTACAATCTAAATACAGTCCACCACTTACTTATTTTCTTAAATTAAATTATAGTTCATAAAATCACCCAAATCATCTGATGTATTTGTCAACATATTTATTTCTGTATAAACACTAATTAACCAGAGGAATTTGTTGTGCCAAGTAACAGTGTATGGCTAATTGTAAGATCCGTTCAATAATAATTTGTCTATTTACGATTGAATTACATATAATTATTTAATAATTATAAGAATTAACCCTTCAATTTCACATAATTAGTTCATCTACTCGTATCATTAACCTGTCACTGGGTGAGGGAGGTGGTGGTGAAGGTGGAAGCGAGAGGGACGAGTGAGGGAGGGAGGGATGAGTGAGGGAGGGAGAGAGGGATGAGTGAGGGAGGGAGAGAGGGATGAGTGAGGGAGAGAGCCCACAGCTTGTGCAGAGTTCACCAGCCATTTCTTGTGTTTTTTTCCAATAGATCTTAATTTGCAGACGTATCTATACTTGGAAAAAAACAAATGCACATAAGCAGGCCTAAAATAAAATGCATGTAAAGCGTATCTTGTGGCACAATCATCACAGATGATTCACAACCCGTAGGTCCCTGGTTCGATCCCAGTCCTGTACAAGACGATTGGGCACGCTTTCTTACACCTTATGCCTTTGTTTTCGTAACAGTAGTGAGGTACCTAGGAGTTAGGCACCTGTTGTGGTTTGCATTCCAGGGAAGGTCATTTACTTGCCTACGGGTTCCTCAGAAACCTAACAGGCTTACTGTCTCCAATAATGGGAATTGAAATTGAAATAAGTTTATTGAGATAAAATACACACAAAGGGATGAGGTAGCTCAAGCTATTCTCACCCCGTTCAGTACATCGTGTTAATACATACATATAAACACATCACAAACAATAAACATATTACCAAACATTCTGAGAGATAAACATCTACATTTCCTATCAACTGTAAGTCACCTCACCGCATAACTTTCTCTCCCATGTGATGCGGGAGTTGCTAGATTGGTCAATTAAGATGTCTGCAGCCTTCTTATGTAATTAACTAGCCTTTACCAAGGTTTACCAAGCTATTATTATCCTAAACTTGTATTCTTTGCAGCCCTTGTGCAGCGGTGTTGCTGGCATATGCACGTATATCACTATTTGTTCCCGGCATCCTTCAGTAGGAGTAAAAGATGCGAAACACTTATCTTATAACCGTTGATATTTTTATCTTAAGAATCCCTCCGTTATCTGGGACTCTCATCGTAAGAGCAAACGCCAACTTCAGAGTCCCGACATCATGCCACCCATGATTATTATTAGTGTGAGGTTATATCTAACATATGACTAATAATTTTCCTTGCATATTTTGAGGTAAATAATAAGATGCACGTGAATGACACAGAATCCAACAGAGATACGACTTAGCAGTACCTTATCTTAATGGCCTTGAGCCCTGAGCCTGTAATCTTGATGGGTGTGAGAAACAAAAATTTTACCAAGGCAGATAGAGCTATATAGTCAAGCAGTGAACACCTGTAGCATTGTTACCTTTGTCAGTTGTTTACCATATGGACTTCTCTTGGTTAGTAATGCCGACACGTGGAACTTCTCCTGATCAGTACTGCTGGATCTCCAATCTGAAGAACAACCGCAGACCTCACAAGCTGCAGCCCACGTCTCTACCTACTAAGCCACCACCACCCACAGTAAGGAAGAATTCCAGAGACACCTATCTGGAATTAGTACCAACAACATGTCCAACTGGAACTTTAGGCCTGCTATTGGGTGCCATTTTGGCATGAAGGTGTTAGATTAAGTACACATCCTAGTCCCACAAATTGCTAACTGCTACTTCTTCACGAGGTCAGATGTAACACAAGCAAGGAGCAACGGTTTCAAGCTCAACAAGCCGCAATGTAGAACAGAAAACAGGAGATTCTTTTTCAATCATAGGGTTATAACCCCTTGGAACTGCCTACCCGCAGAAACCGTAAATGCCAAAACACTGCTGAATTATAAAATCCAGCGCGATAAAATCATCAGGACAAATAGGAGGACGTTTGACAAGCCACCGGCTTGCTGTTCTCAGGTAAATTCAATTAAGTATCACGAATAATAACATTTTAATCACATGGACCATCGGAGCCCTACCGTAGGCTACACAAACAGCCCACGCCCTACCTACTGAACCTCCATCACCCACGTTAAGAAAGGATATCAGAGACACCTATCTGCTGTCCAACTGGAATTTTAGGCGTTCCCTGATAAAGTGGGACCCTGGGGAACAAAGGGAGACAGAATTGAGAACTTTAATACTGCAGTAACTTATGAAGAATCACATTCAGAATCTCGTGAGATGAGTAAATATGATATTTACAGCAATGCAAACTACTTACCTATATCTCCAGTCATTTGTAGCTATCACTATTATAAAATAGATGAATCGTGCATACACCAAAATGTTACAAATACATTTGTAACTTCTTGTAAATAAATTAAAGATGTTGAAGAGATCAATGGGGAGAGAAAAAGAGAGAGAGAAAGAAAGAAAGAAAGAGAGAGAAAGAAAGAGAGAAAGAAAGAAAGAAAGAAAGGAAGAAAGAAAGAAAGAGAGAGAGAGAGAGAGAGAGAGAGAGAGAGAGAGAGAGAGAGAGAGAGAGAGAGAGAGAGAGAGAGAGAGAGAGAGAGAGAGAGAGAGAGAGAGAGAAAAAAAAAAAGGGATTAAAATTGAGGGAGGAAGTATGGAGGAGGAAGGAGGATATTTCACGCGGAAAACCAGCCTGTCCTCAATCTCGTGTACTAGATGGAGGGCGGTGCAAGATAAACATATCAATTGTGATACTAGCTCTCCACACATAACTCTAAAGGTCCCGGTGGTACAGTCGGGTTCGTTCTTACCACACAATCAGGAATTCTGTGTTCGAATCCCGGGCAGGACAATAATAGCTGGGTATATTTAATTCCTTTCACCTAATACCTCTGTTCACCTTGCAGACAGTAGGTATTCCGAGTTAGCTTGTTGTGGGGTTGCATCCTGGGCGGAGTCAGAAATTCAGCCTTTGAGAGGACCCTCGATAAAGCCTAACGTGTATTCATACACGTTAGGTGCCTTCTTTTGATAATTACCCACAGGATGAGTATGGGGTGCATAATAAATTAACTAAACTAACTAAAAAACTCACCCTCGTGCTATTCAGCATAACAATTCGTTGTTGATCTAAACCCACTGTGATATTAGTAATATTAATACACAACAAACAGACGCGGCAAGTGAGGTTTTACAAGTCAGTCAGCTGAGATCCAGGGAGGAACGTGAAGAGCCTATCTCCCGACCCAATCAGTCTCTCTGGACAGATGGATGATTGGGTGAAGGGGGCATGATTAACATTTTGGCCAGAGAGAGAGAGGGGGGGTCCCAAAGGGGGGACCTTTGACAAGCCGCCGGCTTCCTGTTCTCAGGTAAATTCAGTTAAATATCGCGAACAATAACATAATTATGTTATAATAATGACATAATATCAGACTAAGACGTGAATGACCTAACACCTTCATGCTAAAATGGCACCCAAGAAAAGGCCTAAAGATTCAATTGGACGTATTGTCGGTACTAATTCCTGATGGGTGTCTCTGGACTTCTTCCTTATTGTGAGTGATGTTGGCTCAATAGGTAGTTAGGTAGAAGGTTGTGCTGCTGCTTGTGTTGTCCTTCAGATTGGAGATACAGCAATACTGATCAAGAGAAATTCCATCTCTCTCTCTCTGGCCAAAATGTTAATCGTCCACCTTCACCCAATCATCCATCTGTCCATAGAAACTGATTGGGTAGGGAGATAGACTGAATAATAAAATGGTCAAAGATTTCGGCCATTTCGATCCGGGCCTAGGGCATTTTCAGCGAAAAATTTGGCCTGAAAATTTGAATCAAGAACTTCCATACACTGTATGGTGCTAAGCTATTTATTTATTTCGTGTGGGCTGGAAAAGAGAGTAGTGTGTGGTGGTGTTGGTTTTGAATGGAGGAAATCCGACGTGATAACACCTCACACAGGAAATCTTCCTGGCGATTTTTCCTAGATATAGTGTGCATTCATGGTAATATAATGCCAATCAGACATTACGTTAAGGATATTTTTCCAGGGACACGTACATGTAAAATACACTCATAATGAATAAAGAGGCTGCTGATATTTCTCGTAGTAGCAGTGTGATTACTCCACAGCAAGAGGCTTGGGGGAAGGTTAGGCTGTTGTATGACAGCACGTACGGTCGTCATGGGTCTCGCGTCAATCATATACAAAACCCTGAAGGAAATTATTGTATAGAACTCTCGTATATAATTTTATGTGATCAGTGCTGAATAATTAATATGATAGTTTATTGCCTAATTAAGATTCAAGTAATAAGAGTCCAAGTTTCTGACTAAACCATCGGCCAAAATCCAAGACAAATTCGTTTTGTTAAAAATTACATTTGTAAGTCTCCTGAAACGAAAACAGACATCGGCTGTGCATCCCGCCTGAGATAAGCGTTTTTGCAATGAGGAAACACATAATGTGAGTTAACTTTCTGCTGTTATTATTTGTTGCCTTTTCCATTTATTCATAAATCCTCTTATGGCTTCAACACATTAAATATGTCTGTTTTGTACCCTTGACATATACATGCTATTTTTTACATATTGCAAAGCAAACCTTTGCACTCTGCAATGCATAACCAGTGGAGAAGAAGAAAATCTTGATATAGGAGGTCTCTTTTTGTAAGGCCTCGGTATCATTGTCACTGCCTACTTTACCATAGATCTTAGTGTCATCAGCAAATTTGATGATGTGGTTTGTAATATTCTCATCTGTATCCTTGATGTATATGGCAAAAAGTGTTGAATCGAAAATGTTTGTGTTTGCGGCATCCCTCTCATCGAGGAATGAGCCTGGCCAACGGTTCGTAAGTGCTTGCGTAACTGCTTCGTGAATCTGGCCCCTGGCCCCCAGTAGGCCAACCAGAGCTCGTGCATCTGATTTAACCCAATAATAGGAAGTCATTACTGGGTCGAGATCAGGAAACCACCGGGGCTTTACAACATAGGTGTTTCGTTATATTGAATGCTAGTTTTTCCCTGATGCATCCAGACCTTATGTAAAGGCATGCATTCTGACCATGTTTTTCGTATGAAATTTACTTTTAGGCCGGATTTACTCACCCGATTTGACGAACTCTAGTTCGCTGTAGCGGGGGATGTGCGGATTTGCTTTGGATAGGGGGGCAGAATACACTGACTGGTGGAAAAGTTGTCCCATCATATCATAGGTTAAAAAATAAATAATCCCTTTGTGAAATCAGCCCAGAGCATAGCCAATATAAGACTGTCAGGCTAGACATGCTGTCATGCTTGACATGGCTGGAAGTCTAGACAGATAGTCAGGCTAGACAGGCTGTCAAGCAAGACATACTGCCAGGCTTGATATACTGCTAGGATTGACATACTATCAGGCTAGACATACTGCAAGGCTAGATATTGTCAGGCTAGACCAACTGGGTGTACTAGACAAAATAGTCTAGATAGATGGTCAGGCTATATAAACTGGGTCTAGACAGAATGTCAGGCTAGACAGATTGCCAGGCTAGACAGATTGCCAGGCTAGACAGAATGTCAGGTTAAACAGATTGGATAAACTGTCAGGCTAAACATAATACAAGGCTTGACCGGCTCTCAGACTAGACATGCTGTCAGGCCTGACATGTAATCAGGCTAGACAATCTGTCAGATTGTAATATACAGGCTAGACAATCTGTCAGATTGTAATATACAGGCTGGACAGAGTCTGCCACAGACTGCCAGGCTAGACAGAGAACACTGGTCAGTCAGACATGATCACCCGTCTTCTTCCTGTTCATGCCCGCTCATCTTTCCTTCTCCAGCTCACCCCTACTAGCCATAGTATGACGTAACATCATACGTCTTAAATTGTGTCAAAACCCATTGTATTTTCTTGTAAATATTTAAGTGAATACATAATCAGATACTTTACAAATATTATTTTCTGTTATTTACAATTAGTAACTAGCCCTGGAGGGCAATTTTTGGCCTCCAGGTCGAAATAAAAAAATGTGTGATTAAGCAACCTCCTGCGCCACCTCCGACCTTGGCCCTTCCCAAAACTAACAACCCCCCTCGACCCGTCCCCCAGCTAGGGTTAACGTGTGCTAGTCCTGTTCATCTCTTGGCTCACTGTGGACCTGTAAGGCTCGTTAATCCCTACAGTAATACGCCCACACACACTGACACCAATATGCAGGCATGCACATGACACTATCCACTCCAGACACTCACCCACATACACTACTTACTTACCCACTACTGACACCCATGTCATACAATCCTCCCTGCCTTTATCCCGACCTCACTGCCTCCCTATCCCTCTCATTGCCTCTTACATTTAATATATTCCCTTCACTGCTTCTATCTTCACCTCATTCCCGCTATCCATCCCTCACCTAGGTGGGTATCGAGAGTGGCGGGGATGGCAATATTTGTTTAGATTGTAGCACCCTTCGTGACCTAGTCACAAAGGTGGTGTTTATAATTACAAATGGTAACAAGAGGATTCAATGAAAATACTGTATACAGTATGCTTTTTCTAAGGTGTATAAAGATTCATTGCTGTACAGTTTGAATAGTAGTATATAACAATTATTTATTCTTGTTATATATTACTAAAAAATGCATTAATAAATGCCTCCTGAAGGCATCACCTGTTGCAACGAATCCCTCACTTCAACGAATCGGGGTTGGTCCCAAATAGTTCACTGAATCGAAGTTGCATTGCTATGGTAGCTAATTTATGGAACAAATTATCAGGTAACACAATAAATGTAGGTTTATTTGATTCTTCAGGCATAGGTTAGACATTTGTATGAATGAAGTTGGTGGATAGAAATACAAGGTGCCTCGTTTAAGTCAATAAGCCTGTTGCACTTTCCTTTATTCTTATGATCTTGCATAGGCTATTCAGAGAATTTGCTGATCATGTTATCAACATTAATCAACTATGATACTGGCATAATTAACCTGGGGTGGATTCTTTTTTATTGGTAATGATTAAATGAGTTTTAGAATATAAATATTTTTTTTAATACAGTGAACCTTTTGAACAAACTTTGTTACATTTAGTCATGTAATACTGGTGGTACATTATGGTCCTAATGTATATTTTTTTCTTACAACCGTCTTGTACACAAATATTGGTCACAATTAAGTATTGAGCAAAATAACACAATGACTTCAATACAGTATTATATTGGATAACTGAAAGGTAAAATGAAAAATGGGTTTGAGAGCAAATGTTTTTTTTCTTTACTCAATAAACAAGTGCTTAATAACAGCAAAACAAGAGATAAAGCTTCAAAATTATTAAAGCTTGTGCATCACTGTCAACCACCAACATTAACTACAGGTATTATAAATCAATCACCATTAAAAGATTTAATTTCAGTTATATATGAACCACAAGTGCTGTACATCCAACCCATATTACCAGAATGTGATCCATTTGAAGAATCTGAGAGCTCGTACAAGACTTCTAATTCTAACGTCAACAGCAGTAGTGGTTGATCTTCTGTTGGTGAAAATGTTAAAATAGAAAAAGATGCACTGCTTTAAACAAATTCAGATAGAAAATGTTGTAAAGAAGCATGAGTAAAAGTCAAATGAGTTTGTTCATTTTGTGAAGATTGTTTTGGACAGCAACAATGTGTCTCTCCTATATCAGGAAACAATTTTGGTTTCTACACGTGTGTTAAAACAAGCTTTATGCCTTTAAGTTTTGCTGTTACTTAATTCAGTTTATTTTTGTCATTGATGATTTCCATTTATAGTTCTATACCTTTAAATAAAATAAAAATATCAAATTTTGATTTCCTTGTTTTGTTGATTTGTAATGCATCAAGGTTATGACACATGCTCCAATGGCAGCACACCTAGAAAGATGAATCACTCCTACAACTGTAGCAGCAATATAGAGCTCCAAAAATAAACATACAGCACCAGTATATGTTTGAGCTACATTGGAAAAAGTACACTTGTGTGTATGAACAGTGGACACCAACAGTTGCATGAGAAACTTGTAGCATATCACCGGTGGAGCACACCATCACAAACATAGTAATAGACCTAGTCAAGTCATAAATACTTGTCTAATTAATTAGTACCTCAAAATTAGTACGACATTCTGGAGCAGTTCCTTCAAAGTACTACTGCAAGTAACATCATTAGTTGATATTTTATTGAAATCTTTGCACTTGTTGGGATACATTATGATTTTTTTTTTTACATAAACAGAACAACCACCACAGAGTTTTAACATGGACTCAAATGAGATCAAAATAAATCTGACCACCCTAAAGGTCCATGGCCTACTCATAGGAATAGTCTGAAATTAAGGCACAAAAGTCGAAGACTAAACAATAATCATTGCAGTTGCATAATTAGAAAAGGATTATACAAAATGTTCCTTATATACTTCAAAGTATATTAAAAAAAATGGTATCTCATATACTACCATAATTTTAAATTAATATTAAAACCTACGAAAAAATAAACGTACAAATAATATTGCCTTGCACATTATTGATTCATCTACTGTACTTACATTAGATGATATGCAGGCGATGAGTCACAATAACGTGGCTAAAGTATGTTGACCAGAGCACACACTAGAAGGGGAAGGGACGACGACGTTTCGGTCCGTCCTGGACCCATTCTCAAGTCGACTTGAGAATGGTCCAGGACGGACCGAAACGTCGTCGTCCCTTCACCTTCTAGTGTGTGGTCTGGTCAACATTAGTTGATATCTTTGTATGAAATGAAATTTCTTCACTGACTTTACTGGACAGAGCATATCCTATATTTAAAGTAAAACATGAAAATAAGTGCCGAGTTTCATAGTAGTACAGGGTATTTGGTTCAGTAAATTTATTAAATCAGTAATTTGATTTTACTGTGCTCAAGAAGAAACTGACATATGTTACAACCTGACAATATTATGGAGCTCTTAGTCAACATTTTATCAGTACAATTAGGCCTTCGATGCTTTTCTTTTTATGCGGGTAAGATTTTAACTCTGCAGTAGAATGGGTAGTTATTGAGCACACCTTGATGCTTAAAGATATTAAAGATAATAGACCAAAAAAGTATATGAAATCTATATTTTGTATGTACAATATAACGTATAAGTGCAAGTAAAGAGTTATGAAAATAAAACAGATCCAACATAACCTGGACACTATTAATGCAATGAAGAAAGCACACTTTTATTCTGAAATTTAAGTCTCAAATTTAATGTAGGGCACTGGAAGGAGGCAAGATAACTCATATGAAGATTAAGAAAAGTTAACAAAATTATGAAATAAATAAGTACAGTACTTTGTAACTTTACAGATGTGTTGAACCACAACCCATGGAAGACATAGGCTAACCAGGCTTAATTGGTAAAATTAATATGAACAATAACCCGAGAGATGTCCAATATTAATGGTTTTTATCATTTTGGCTAACTAAAAAAAGATATGGAGTAATGAATTAAACACCCCTCACCTGCTTACCTCACAAAGGAGAACCACTGGGTTCAATTCATGGGCACAGTTCCATCACTGTTTGCCCCTGTACATCCAGCATTAATTGTGGACATGGATGTAAAATTATTAATCACATTCTAGAGAAAATATAGTGCAAAATATCTTGAATGGTTCCAGCACCTGGCCTACATACGATGCAATCAATGTGCAAATACTGTACTGTACTGTACTGTACTGTGCTTATATGAAACATGAAATTTGAGATAGCAGAACTGGATAATTCTGATTACAGCAATTTGAAGGCATGTACAGCAGAAGTGGCAAGATTCAAAACCAGTGAAAGTAAGTTGATGAAATTATATTTTTATATGTAACTTTTATCCTAATTTATGCACGTATCTTTTATGAAGACAGGAAAAATTTATTAACAACTGAACATCATATTATTGCAAGAGGCTTATAAAAAGTGTGAAAAACTCAAGGGGGAGTGTTATATATATTCACAACCTATAAGAACTAGGTGTAATCCTGTGGTCAAAAAAGAATGCAGTGTTATTCTCCATATGTATAAAAACACGATGATAACTTTTGAAGAACTAAATTAAAGCCAGACTTAATTCTCTTCAGAAATTCTATAAATCCTAGCAAATGGGAAGAAAGGTGGTGGAATGAACAAAAAATAAAGCCAAGCTGCAATTCACTCTTCTTAATATTCAAATTGCATATAAAATGAAATTGGCTAGTAACACACATTTGCAATACTATAAAAAAATTTACAATTACATACATTTTCCAGTTCACCAAAATCAATAATATAAATAGTGTTAAATATAACGAACTTTCCTAAGCTTTCCCTAAACACTGATCGAGGATGCCTTATGGAGATCCAGGCTGTGACCTAACCAGAGCCAGGATCAGACTTTGGCTCTCTAAGAGGTAAGAGGAGCTTTGGGGATCAGAGATCAACCCAAAATTGACAAAAATTCCATTAGAAAACAAAATAAGCAAATACTTCAAGAAATTTAGGTACCTAGAAGTAGCGAACCAAATGACTGTTGCCACAGGGCAAACACAATAACTGTCACACATCTGACTGCCACCAGGTGAGATTTCTGGTCACTTAAGGTTCCAGTCAGCCTGCTCCATCATTCACAAGCCGGCTGAATGAAACACCACTACCCTATGGGAAAGAAGGAAATTTCTGTGGGCCACCTCAGTAACTTCCTGAGCTAACTCACAACAGCTCCTTAAGAGAGGCTGGCATAACTGAAAAAGAACACAGTAAACAGAAAATATGGGCAGACCTACCCATGGGATAATGCAAATGATAAGGACCCAGGATAGAGGGGCACTAGCAGAGCGATGAGGCCGAGGGACATCCTAGGCAAAGCCAAAGACCATCAACCAGGTAGACAATTTAAAACAAACTTGGAATTCAAAAATGAGCCATGGAGGAAACTCCCAAGGAAAGTAGCCAAAGCAACAAGAAGACCCCAGGAAGGCAGTGAGGACCACCAGCTGGACAAAAACCAAAATCCCCAAAGTGATGGCAGCAAACAATGGGAAGAAGACCTGGGCAACTGGGAAGCCTCGAGAAGCTGGATACCGAACCCCAAGGACCAAAAACCACACCTGGTAACTACCAATATGGGACCGAGGCCCAGATGCAGATCAGTCTCTCCAGCTCAGTACGAAAAGAACTGAACATTGCCCTAATGACTAGACCTGAAGCAGGCCCTGCTAACAAAAAAAAAAAAAAAAAAAAAAAAAAAAAAAAAAAAAAAAAAAAAAAAAAAAAATTAGGAGAGACCACAGGAATCTTCCTTGGGTGGAACAGAGTTACAAACCTGCAACCTTGAACTGTACACACGGGAAGGGGTGGAGGCACCAGCAACAGACAAGACGGTTACACAAACAAGCTTTTAGGCACAACTGAAACAAGGCTGCGGAGAGGGAGAAAGGTACTCTATAAAAACCAGGAAATGACAAAACAAAAGCAGGATTCTAAGGCTGCTGTCAAAAACCTTAAAGGAACAGCCTAGCAATTGCTAGCAATTGTCAGTGAAACCTGCCAGTGCATGAGTTGTAGCCCCATAGAGACCAAATGTTGGGTAAATTTTGGTACCCAGAGAGAATTGCTGAGCTCAGGCTAGAGCACAAAGCGAAGAGAAAGTCCCACAGAGAGCACCTAAGAATGCCACACTTGGACAAATAAGGAAGCCACAGCCCACTGGGCTGCCCACAATCCAAAACATATAGAAGCCACTAAGAAAATTAGTGAGCAAAGTCATCACTACATATGGAGAGGCTAGCAGCCACCACCACAGGAGCAGAGGCCAACAGCAGTTCACCATGGCATGAGAATGGTGAATATAACAGGCAGAAAGTCAGCTGCAACTTCAAAACTGGAATAAGGTATGAAAATTGACAGGGAAGCTAGAACAACTCGACCATGAATGTAAAAATACAGAGATAGAACACAGACACACTGTGGGTGACATAAAACAGTCATGGATAAACAAAAGGAAACCACAAAGCAATGGCTCCTGGCAGAACTTCTATTTCCAGGAATAACCAATGTCACTCAGTTAAAGTGTGAAGCAGAGGATAGGCCATCAGAGGTTTTGTAACATGCTGTGACCAGGTAAGTGAAGGGGGGGGGGGGACAAGGGGATAGGCTGGCTGGAACACTGGGTGACTTGGGCTGATAGATAAACTAATATAACTAAATAATGGCTGGAACTTTGGGTGACTTGGGCTGATAGATAAACTAATATAACTAAATAATGGCTGGAACATTGGGTAACTTGGGCTGATAG
The DNA here is from genome assembly GCF_040958095.1 of Procambarus clarkii. Taxonomy (NCBI): domain Eukaryota; kingdom Metazoa; phylum Arthropoda; class Malacostraca; order Decapoda; family Cambaridae; genus Procambarus; species Procambarus clarkii. The sequence goes on along the minus strand of NC_091206.1, from coordinate 6,429,328 downwards.
ATAAACTAATATAACTAAATAATGGCTGGAACATTGGGTGACTTGGGCTGATAAACTAATAAAACTAAATAATAAAAGGTAGGAAAAAGATAATACATTTGTTGGCAGACTGGATGTGTGTGTGTAGTTTTGACATGTTGGATCGATGTATGACAATTAGGAACTACCACAACACACAAATTTCAAACATTATGGCTCACCGGCCAATATATTTCATTCCTAAAATTTAGTTCAGCATTATTATATTTTTAAATGAATAATTTTGAAACAAAAATAGTTATTTCCATAAAAACTAAACATGAATAAACTAAACAAATCACATTTAAAACCATTATCTGCATTATATTAACATTCATTTTACTTAATCTTACATCGTGTCAAGACTGTCTTCTATAAAAAAAAAATGTCAAGTGTCAAACAACCCTTTCTGGGCCCAGCCTCAGTTGCTTCCCCGTGAGACTCATTGCCTACCAGAAGCAAAGGCCTTTGCATTTTACCCATGCCACCTCCAGGAGACATGGAGCACATAGGAATAAATGATCAACACTGTACTGTATTGAGGCAAATTACAATAAAACGAGGCCATAGAACACTCACACTCATTCTGAGAAATTATTTGAAAATGTACCAAACTACAAAAGCAGAACACTTAAAAACTATTAGGGAAATGAACCCATTGACTACACCCCATCCACCACCATGTGGCATCCAAGCCAGACAAAGTGATGCATTTATCCTCACATCCTAGCCCAGGCATAGTGTTAAGAAAGTAGGGAAACAGGATGGGTATGGAAAGCTACCAAGGCTGAACCCCGAAAGGTCATTTTGACATTTAATTTTTTAAATTACTTTTGACATTTAATTTTAGTGCTTTCTCATTAGTATCTCCCTGAGTTTCCTCTCATTGGCATCTTACATGGGAAAATCTGCCAACATACCCAAAAAATATATAAAACAAAGAGACCACATAAATTCAGGATGGGACTTACCCAGGTAGATGAAATCCTAAACCCAGGACCTGTGCAAAGCAGGAACAAGAGCCTAAGGACAAGTAACACCTAGCCAAGTGAGGGCCGAGAAACACACAAATGGAGCACCAGACACTGCAAGTGGAAGTCATGTTGGCAAAGAAAATCACAAATGTTTTGTATTCTCCTACAACATGGCCTCTAGGATAAGCAGCAGGTCAACAGTGGCTGTTCCTGTCCAGTAGATGAACTAAGACAAACAGGCCACAATGCCGGGCAACCTAGAATGTGGATGAAGAGCCTTGGCTGCTGAACCCATCATAGTCCACAGGGAACACTGAACATAGGTAAGTATGGCTTCAGGAAACACAAACCCAGGTTCTGAGGGCCAATAGAATACGCTCGAATGCCAGGGAATAAACAAACTGGAATGGGAAAAAGTTGGCTAAGGAAGAAAATAAATTCTAATAAAAAAAAAAAAAGATTGCCACCACTGTAGAATGTGAAATACATGGAAATGATGAGCAGAATCCCGTGTTAAATGCAAGACCCCCAGAAGCCCATGGCCCTCCATATAAAGACACACCCAAAAACAAAGCAAAAGTCGCCAATCATGGGATGGGATGTCAGCAATTCAGTAGTTGACCTCTAAGATAAGGTAATTATCAGGAGAAAGTGTTAAGCCATTATGACTATACAACATTTGGAAGGGATATGAGGATATGGTATAGGATGGAGGAAGGTAATGGTGTCCAATCACTTGGATGGTCAAGGATTGAACACTGACCTGCTAGAAGTGAGGTTGTTGCTGAACCATCACTGAAAGTATAATCCCACTGGACATGAGAAGTGGCCCCAAGAACCCAAGCAAACACCACCCAGAGAGGCTCTGCCCAAACCAAATGACGATATGCACCAGTGCTTAACCTGAGATTCCCGACTTGATTCCTGACGTGAGGAACTGAATCCCTTGTAGAAGATAAGATAGTTGCTGGTTTTTGGGCACTTAGGTTATTGACCTTAGAGGACTAACAAATAATCATACAGTATTAGGTTTATTGTAATACTGATATCCACAGAGATATGAAATAAAAAATGTTGACACCCACAATTTTGTTCATCCAATTAAATTCCTTAAATTTTATGAAAAAATAATCCTTAGGTCATATTTGATACTTTTCACATTTAAATATACTTCTGGAGTATGTTTGATGCATTTCTTACAAGCATTACATGGTTTTTTTGGCAATGATGTCTGGTGACTTGCTCTAACGTTGACAGCACTAAGCATCTGTGGATACCTCACTATATTACTTTGCCAGGAGCCAGGCATATAGTTGACAGGCAATGACTTGGTGCCTCCTGGTGATGGATTGGGTGCCACTGAGAAAACTTATTTATTTTTCTGTTGGAAGTATGGCACTTTATTTTTTTAAATATTGCTCAGAGGGAATTTGGGTGTTTTGACCTCCTTTCATTGAAATGAATGCCTATATGTCTCGGTATAGTTTAGGATTGATTTTTTATCTCCATGCAATCCCTGTCTTGCAGAGGGGGCAAAGAAAAATTGTAAAGGCACTTGTTCCCATTAGTCAATGGGATCCTCACAAGTACCTGCCATTAGCTAATCTGCCCAGCCGGTGTTTAAGCTCAGGAAAACTACTGACTGGGAATCTCAGAAAATACCTGACAGCATAATTTGATTATTGAAATAAACTATGCCATACAAATATCTTTTAGTTGTGTTTTAGTATTTGCCCAGCCCCAAGTCATACATGTTGTTGGAATAATCATGTTTATATAATCAAGTCAGTCACAGGATACATAAATTGAACTCCCAAATTAGAGAAATTATTATGAATATAAAATAAATACAAAATTTTTCATATCAAATCCATTAATTCAACCAAACTAGCTTCATAACATTAAAAACAAATGTACCAGTAAAGCATTCCTACTAATACAGATTTTGTTAATTTGGGGAAATTTATGGATTTGCAACAGCATCTAACACTGGGAACAGAAAGACAAAACTTCAATTCAATCTTCTAATAAAGTTCATGTGTATTTTATAAATGGAATTCAACATTTAAGAAAAATGAAAATAATAATAATAATATATATTGTTCTAATGAAGTATTTTTCTAATGACAGTTAATCACATAATAAAAATAAGGAAAGACATATACACAAAATAATTTTTTTGAAATATACAGTACTTCAACATTCTTCATATCCATACAGTAGTTCTACAATAAACATGAGATACAGACATATAAAAGTTACAAAACACCTGTATGAACAAATTCCCATTTTCTTACTAAAAAACAAAACACAAAAAAACATTCTCATGACACAGATAATTACTGAACAGCAAAGTATTAACTTAAAACTCACTTTGTTGTTATTAAATCTGTAGCACTTTCTTCTATCTCATAATAACTTATATATTATAGAATAATTTATATGTATAAACTCTTTAATATTTCTCTACAATGCATCCACAATATTGCACATGAGTCTGTCCAAGCTTGAGCACTTATCTTCAGATGCACTGGTGGTATCATTCTTTGGCCTTAACTGAAGCTCCTCGAGGGAAGGCACAAGTAGTTTTGAGTCAAGGTCTAAGTTGTCGGGCAAGGATGCCAAAGCTTCTCTTACAAGTCTACTCACTTCATCTTCTTGTCGTTCTAATCGTTCTGCAACCTGTATAAAATTAAATAAAATACAGTAAATAAGTAATCACTAATAGTACATTTAAAGTTATGTTAATCTGATGAGAAAGATACATTATTTTAAAATGATTTAATTAGTAAAGAAAAAAATTCAATCAAAATGGAATAAGATGTATTTAAGAGCAAAAAGGGTCTAACTGCAGTTGATTGGTGTAGATGTAACCTTGACAATTAAAAAATGTGCTGGAATTATGGGAGTAGCAGAGAAGTCACCTTGGAAATACTTGCGAAATTTGTGCCAGATGTCAACAATCAAACTATTATATAAAATAATCAGACTAAAATGTTGATTTCTTATAAGAAATGTGTCATTTACTCTTTAATATTTGTTTAACACTTTCGCATTCTCAGTATGCACGCCCCAGCCTACCCCAAGGTGCGCCGAGAGTTTTACGTGAGTGAGCGGCCACACTGAAACGTGTATATTCTTTTCAGTTTTCTCACCTCAATTTTTGTTGTATGTCGTTCATACACACCTGGCAAGGTCCAAAACCCAGGCGTGCCACCCACACCAAACCCAAAAATCGAGCGAGAGTTACCCGTGATCTTGCAACAGCAATAAAATGTGAATATTCTTTTCAGTTTCTCACCTCAATTCTCGTGATACGTCGTTCATTTTGGCATCAATTTGTTTGCAATAGAATTCCCTACAGGGGTATATGCATATAAAGTCCAAAACACCCCCACCCCCCACAACAAAGGTAAGGCCAAGCATTACCCGTGAGCATGACAACATACATTACCAGTGGACATCCGTCAATTTAATTATTGACACAGACTGCGTTGTCACCAGACGAAATAATATTAAATACTATTTATAATATTTATAAAATATTATATATAATATTTATAAAATATTAAATATTTATATTATAAATATTTAATATAATAATATCTAATATTTCTAATAATATTTATGCTTTTAATATTTAAAATTTTTAATACTTCAGTAGTCATTTAGGAGCAAGGTTTGAAGCATATTGTAGGTTACAAAATTTGTCAACAAATTGGACAATACATATGTCCTCAATCTGTGCTTCATAGGCCTCCAAATCAATAAATTTGAAATATAAAATTTCCTTTTATCAACAATCTGGCTTTATCATGGTGTACTTTCAACATTATTTTGTTCATTAATACGATGAGTCTTTCTCACTTTGTATCGAGTTCCTCTTTTGTCCTCTCTCTCAACAATAAAGCATAGACAGTACTGTATAATAGAATGGGAAAAGATAACATTTTGGCAATTGCACATACAGTCCTGCATAGACAGAATGACTGATAATAGGAATGTAAGTGACTGGGAAACTGGAGAAATGTATACAGTAATGATTGCATCTTATCTTTAGGTTATCTTTAGATGATTTCGGGGCTTTAGTGTCCCCACGGCCCGGTCCTCAACCAGGCCAGGCATGATGCCATTAAGAGAGTAATACAGGCCAGAAGTGTATTTGGATAGGGCTGTCTGAGGGATTTTTTTATGGTCACCTAATGCACATTAAATGAGATGATATCGAGAAAAAAAAAGCCTACAAATAAACAAACAGTAAGTGGTAGTGGGCAAAAGTACATTTTATAAGTGGATATGTAACAAATTTCATTATTTATGTAAGTGCTGTCTACATTCATTAAAACATGTGATGACATACCTGATGTCTTTGTCGTTTCTGCATTTCGAGCATCACACGAACAGTTTCTCGTGCCTGATGCGGTCGGAATTCATTTATTAGGTGATGTATATTTATGAAAAGAATATTGATATCCTCAATCTTATCTGTGCGTTTTGTAGAGTCCGGGCATTTTATAAGGATGTCTAGAAGGTCCAGAAAATTAACTAATATGGAATGGTTAAGCTTCTTTAGTTCCCTACGATGGTCAAAGTTTTGTGGGTAGAGTCGACGAATGGCCTGCAAATGAAACATATCACCGTATTAATATCTTTTCTGAGCAAAAAGTTAGTGAGTCAAGAACTAAAGAATGTACGTAATCTATCAATTTCAAAATATAACGGCTATAACTAACCTGAGACTCCAGAGGTCTAATAATGGTATCATCAGCATTAAAAGGGACACCAAACATTGTATATTCATTGTGTATTGGCAGTGGTGGCTTAGGGGCTCTTCCTCTCCGTAAGTTTTCATCTGTGTAAAGGTTAATATATTGTGTGGGAGGTAGAGGGAATGTTGATGTTGAAGTGGTTTCTGCTGGTAATGCCATCTTCAATATTCTGAAATGAACAGATGATGACAATGACATAATGCTACATGTAACAGCTCAAAGCAACAGATAGATTTTTATAGTCTACAATATATTTATTGTTATACAGTTTCTGTGTATATCAAGGAATTTGCTAGTGGTGATGGAAAAATGCTATTTTCTGTTATGCTCATGAGTATGGAAACACAGGTGTCACTCTGAATATCCATAATGCTCTCCACCTCATGAAAGGGGATAACCGAGCAATAATGATACGGTAATATCAAATTGCAAGCATACAACTCAAACCCAAGAACATCAAATCATCTAAAGTCTTACGCTATCATTAAGCAAATTTAAAAAGTTATATATATATATCAGACCTTGCAAAAAAACTGGAGGTAAGATAAACATCAGGAGAAGCATTTATAAAATATGAGCTGATTTAATGCAGCAATAATGGTAGCAATAACAGAGTAATCCCCCCCTCACTTTCCATAAGTTCAGCATGAACAAAATTCATCATATATGAGGTAGGTATTTTAAAAATAAAATTCACAAGCCTTATATCCTAGTGCCCAGTATGTCATTATCTTGGTATAGTTACAAGATTAGCATTACACTCATGTTTCTGTGTCTGTCTTTGAGAGTCTGTGGTCTTACTGCATGTCTGTATCTGTAGTGTGTGTCTGTAGAAGGTCTGGATGGTACTGTCGGGCTCGTTCTCGATGCACAATAGGGAATTCATGGTTCAAATCCAGGACAGAAAGGCTGGGCACATTTCCTTTCATCTAATGCCTCTGTTCACCTAGCAGTAAGTAGGTACTCAGGAGTTAGTCAGCTTGTTGTGGGATTACATCCTGGGCGGGGTCAGTACTTTGGCTTGGGAGGGGGACCTAGATATAAGCCTAATGTGTATGAATACCAATGTGTTGCGTTTCCACAATGGTCGCCCAAGTTAAAATCGGTGAACGCCCAAGAATATTGTTGAAAACATCTTGGTAACTTATTAAAACAAAAATCGAAAGTTTTTTAACGTTAGGTTAGGTTAGGTCAGTGTTTTACCACTGCGTCATGGGGACTTCATATCTATGGGAAAATTTTGAACGCTAAAATAAGCATTCGCCGATTTTAACTTGGGCGATCATTGTGGAAATGCAACACATGGGTTGACCCAATTGCTACTTGGGTCAGATTTTATTATGGTTCGGAACATCAATACCAGTGTAAATTAGCACCTGCACAATAATTTTCTTTGTTTTGTTCTATAAGTAAAGTATTTAATTAATTAATTTTGTTGCGGGATAGGAAGGACGATGTACGTTTGGTATGTATCGACGTCACGCCCAAGGTTATATGAAACAGTTATAGAACGAGTTTTGTGCAAAACCCGTATGTATGATTTGGCCATACTTCATGAGAAGCAGGGGTGACTTGGCCTAGTACAGAGTTATGAGAAGGCAGGACTCTGAAAGCAGGAACAATCAGGTGGTATAACTCGGGAAGGATATAACATAACTTGAAATTAGGACTTAGCTAGACCAGCCAACGTTCTTGGGACTCTCTTAGCTAGCCCATCCAGTATGTTCTAGGGACTCTCTTAGCTAGACCATCTAATATGTTCTTGGGACTCTCTTAGCTACACCATCCAATATATTCTTGGGACTAACAGCTAGACCATCCAATATGTTCTTGGGACTAACAGCTAGACCATCCAATATGTTCTTGGGACTAACAGCTAGACCATCCAATATGCTCGTTTCAACAAAAAGGTCCACTTGGTTACTACTCATGCCTAATGACCATTTATGTGCAACAAATAACAAGTAGTATCTAATGATATCATAAATGAATTAACGGAATCAGTAAAAAAATAATGCAAATACCTGCCTGGAAGCCCTTTCGTCTAAGCTACAACTCGTCAGAAATCCATTCATTCACAGAGCATCCTTCCACCTCCAGCCAAACACTGAAGTCGACGACAACAAATCTGGAGCCTGGCTGGTATAAGCTCGAGAACCTCGGATATCCTGTGTTCCGATTCTATAGTTGGAATCTCTTTCTTCACCACATCATGAAAATTAAATACTTATAGTAGGATTTAGTATCTATTATGACAATCCATATATATAGGTTTTGGCTCTTATGCTACTGGCACAAGTAATCGAGTGAAATTTCAATTTATACAAGCAAAGGCTTCTTGTTTTGTATTTTTCCTAATCCTACTCTGGAATATTGTTAATAATATCAATTCTATGTATGGCAAATTACAAGAAAATGAAGCTCTTACGTATCTATTAGGAAATTCCAAGAATTTCCGGCGTAGCTGAGTTCTCACTTGGGAGTTCTCCTGGCGCTGGCTTCTCGACTACACCCGCCAGTGTAAATTGCGACAAGTGAGGTGGGAGAGGTGAAAATTGACAGCAGAACCAAATATGAAAATAATGTGATATTGTGTGTTTCCTACAATGATACAGTTCTTCTCTGAGTGAAAATATACTCACATATAGTAAGTTCGTCGGGTTTTTTAAAGTATTCGATTGTAGATACCTGTGTTACGTCTAGTTTAGAGAGATGATTCCCATACGTGAGTGGTTATTGAATCCACTAATCAACAGGTTGTCGGTGATTTACTCAGATTGATTTGTAGATACGTTGAAAAGAATCAAGCGTTTGTCATAATACAAAACTATGTTAATGCGAACAGGTCTGAAGATATATTTTGTTGTAAGCATCACGCTTAATTGTTAAGGATTCGAAACTCATGCCGTGAACCACTTCCTGTTTTTAATTGTTCTACTTCACGTATACAATAAATTATTATACAGTACTCAATTAAACATTTATCAGAAAGAGAAAAATATTCCTGAGTGATCATTAAAATTAATAAACTATTATCCAGCATAACCTACAATATACCTTTCAGCACCAACTCCTTTCCTACTTCACACGCAAATAAGAATAAACCATTAGGAAATGTTTCTTTTTTCTTCGCCATATATAAAGATTTTTATATTATTCCAGAATACCAATAGTTATTTGTGAGACAAATTTTGAGTGTGATAAATTTGTCTAGGCTGCATCATTATGGTCCTTTAATGAGGTCTTGACCAACTTTTCACACCTGCCACTGAGATGTTATATTGTTTGTAAAATTGCGGAACAAATATCGTTTGTTTGGTATTTGTATGGCAAGAAACAAGATATCAGGAGAAAGTGCTGACAATTATTAGAAGTAGAAATTTTAGTTGCAACACTTTATGCTTTCAGTTTTGAGCTGAAATTTTACACAAGTTCCTTATAATAGATAAGACATACAGTAAATCATCTGTGAAATAGCAAGCTTTGTTATCAATTTTTGTTTGAATACAACCTTACTCTGTTATTACTTTGTTCTTTTCAATCTAACATAAGTAACAAGGGTTTCAAAGAATACAAAAATAAAAGTAATAATAATATTCATGCACCACTGAAATACTAGGACTTGTGGTGGTTGCTATTTTCATTGTGAAAGGAAATGCCTCTGTGTAACCGGACTGTTTCTTAGCTATGCATAACACCACCCCACCACCACCTCATACTGTGATTTATTGGTTTACCCATGAATACAATATAATAAACACTTTAAAATTCTTGAGTTGACATGTTGAATTCAGCACTCTTAATTCCCATTCATGTCCAATAAGAGACAATTCTCAATCGACTTGAGAATGGTCCAGGACGGACCGAAACATCGTCGTCCCTTCAGCTTCTAGTGTGTGGTCTGGTCAACATAAGAGACAACCTCCCTGATAAGTCACAACAATTTTGTTAATGTATATTAGCTGTTACATGAAAAAAGGGAGATAATACTCATGAAATACTCTTTGCATATCGGTGAAATATTGCTGTCTGGTGACCTCACTATGGTTACAAGAGACTTGGATGTGCCAAGGAACTCTGAACACTGTCATTCTTGTGAGATATCTTCATGGGCACAGTATTGCATTATTGAGTACATTCCAGTGTGTATGACTATTTTTAGTAAAAAAATGTTAGGAGAGTGACAACTTTATATTTGCATATTTATGTTACTCAAGCCGTACATATTTATTTATATGTAGAACTGAAACTTATAATTTTCACTACTGTACTTCATTAAGTTTTGCTGATACTTGATGGGACATTGAAGTCCCATCAATGCCACCAGGATGTAATGTAAATGTAGACAAGTGATGTTTCTTGCACACTATATATTGATTGAACAAGATAAAATTCATATATGAAATTTTTGTTCAAAACTCTTCAAATTTAGTTTTTTTTTAAATGCTATTCCTGTATTACTGTTTGTTAAAAGTTTGTATGTGTAAAGTCACTAGTAACCAAAGGCTGAATATTATCAATCATTGTTGGCTAAGAAATGGGTATATTAAATGAAAAACTTAAAGAATGCAAACCCCAGTGAAATTTTGACCACAAAACAGCATTGTCCATAATTACAGTATGCACCAGATGTCCAGATACCCGAGTGCTTGTATCCAGACAAGTGGAATTTTATCCATTTTCCTCAGTTACAATGTTATTAATGTATAGGGTAGAGTCTTTGGCATTGGGACACTTAAGTTATTGTCTTTCTTGGTGGATTAAAAAAATAGTAATATTTTTTCTTTGAAAAAGTTTTGTAGCAAAAGTTGAGAGATATGTCTATAAAATGACACTAGAGATAGGCTGTACTGTACATTCATTCTCCAAGGATGTATAACACAAATAAGTGTCAGTGTCAAAAGTTTTGGTGTGCACCAAATGATTGAATACCCAGGTGCTGATCTTTGGACAAATGGGTGTTTTACCCATTTCCCATATTGCTACAATATAAACATGTTTGACATATATATATATCTATCCTATTATCTTCCACACCCATACCATTGCAGAGCAAAAACATAATTTTATATATACAGTACAAGTAGTTGCCAGAATTTTACTGGCAACATTTTACAGATGAGTTCCAAAGTGACCATATTTGTTTTTTTGCATGTGTACAGTTTGATTTATTGGTTTACTAACAAAGTTAGACTTATTGCAGCATTCTTCATGCATGTTAGCCTGAAGTAAAATGGCCTGGTTATTCAAACAGTGCACACGCAAAATTTATTATCACAAATTAAAATATTTTTGGCATTATAGTAGCCAAGAATGTGATTTAAATTATTGTATGTTTATTAGTCAAAATTGAGAGCCTGAGCTAAGGTAATCGAAGTTGAGAACAATGCTGCAGGATGTCTTCAATTTATAACTTATATTAAAAGTCATCAGTCTGTTGAATGATTTTGGCATTTCTGTCACCCATTATAAGGATTGCCCACTTTACCCCTTACCATGTAGTTACCTTGCATTGATTTCGGGGATCAATGTCCCCATGGCTCAGTCTCTGACCAGGCCTTCTTGTTGCTGGACTGGTCAACCAGGCTGTTGGATGTGGCTGCTCACAGCCTGGCATATGTATCACAGCCTGGTTGATCAGATTTCCTTTGGAGGATGCCCTACCATTAATTACCCTAAGATAATTAATGTGATATTATGTTTATTTAAGATTAGTTTAGGCCTAAGTTAAAGAGTTTACACTTAAAACAAGGCTGTCATACACAGATAAACAGGCAAACACACAAGGAAGTAAACACAGTTAGGCAGTGATGTGGTGGAGGCTGACTCCATACACAGTTTCAAATGTAGATATGACAGAGCCCAGTAGGCTCAGGAATATGTACACCAGTTGATTGACAGTTGAGAGGCGGGACCAAAGAGCCAAAGCTCAACCCCCGTAAGCACAACTAGGTGAGTACACATACATTAGGCTTGTATGGCAGTCGCCCTAAGATCGAACTACTGATCTTCCCCAGGATGTAACCCTACAACAGTCGGCTAAATCCCGAGCCTTTTCACTGCCGGGTGAACAGAGGCATTAGGTAAAATGAAACGTGCCCAGCCGTTTCTGCCCCGTCAGAATTGCCTGGGCACGTTCAAATGGCATTGAACAAAATTTTTTCCCCTTCATAAAATTTGTAAAGTTTATGAAGCAATCGTAATTCTACTCATTTTTGTATACATTAGTGATTAAAAAAAAGACGTGATACTACTACGTTAAGGACTCGCAACATTATGCAGTGCTACGGGCTCACCATAGCCCGTGCTACTTGGAAGTTTTTGTTCCAAGTAGCAAATCTTAAACAACAACATTATGCAGTGGGCGTCAAGAAATTACTCGAGCGCCCATTTTCTTGGATCCGGAAGTAAAGAAGGAGCCCGGCTGAGATAAGAATCCCGCGGTGAGGCCTTAGTTACTGCCTGTTTTTAGTAATTTATTTTAATCACGTGGGAATTAAATTAAGGAAAATGAAAAATATTCAGGCTAGAATCCTGTGCAAGATGACAGGTCCAAATTCTATAATAATAGTACATTATTATTATTATTATTGTAATCTGGCGCAGGATCCTAGTCTAAATATTTTTCGCGCAATATTACATTTAATAAAACACTGAAATGAGAATAAATTTCGAAACTTGTCGCTGTGAGTAGAACACTTCCTGTTACTTCATATAAGATTAACATGGGAAAAGGGTAAGAATCGCGGTTTACCTGATCAGTCTTTGGTCTATGTGTGTTCACCTCGGCAGTGTATGGTGTTGTGTACTGGTGCACGAGTATCTGTACAGAGTACTGAACTGAATATACTTTGTACTTTGGAAGTTGGTTTAACAAAGGTTTCTTCACCTTCTCTTCCACTTTCAGAGTTCGGTTATCTCGGCTTCCTCTCACAGAGCTTCACTTCCTCTCTCAGAGCTTCACGACCTCTCATAGAGCTTCACGATATCCACTTCCTCTACCGAAACTTTGTCTCTACTTTCTCATCCAGATCTTCAATCCCTTCCAAGAGTTCCATTTACTCTTCCAGAGATTCACCATCTTCATCAACTCTTCAAGAGCGTCACCAGTCACCAGTTTTCCCAGCTCTATCCCAGCTTCATCGTCTCTTCCAACAGCCTCATATCTACTCCTTACACTTCAACAATTCCACAACTAAGTCCCCCGGGGCTCACGTATCCACCTCTCCTAACAGCCTCATCATCGCCACCTTTCCGAGTTGTTCCTTTTCCATCTTCCCTTTACCTCCTCTCCCATCTCCCTTTTCCAGGGCAGCCTTCCTCCAACTCCACCTTTACCAGTAGCTTTATCACTGCAACAACCCATATTGATCAAGTTATCACCAGAAAAGCCTGGCAACAGGCTTCCTCCCAACAGGGCTGCGTGTGTGGATGTTAACCTCTTTTAGCTCCACAGCTTTGCCGGTTTTTTTCATAGCTGTGTCATCTCCTATCCGGTTCTATCCTCTATCCCAGCTCTATCCTTCACATCTTCACAATCTCCTACTCCTTTCCTTGCTCATCAAGTACTATTTCCCAATTAATTATCTACCATAAAACACACCTAAAACCATTTCCTTATAGGAAAACCTGGATAGTTTTCTTCAGGAAGTGCCGGACCAACCGGGCTGTGGTGGGTATGTGGGCCTGCGGGCCACTCCAAGAAACAGCCTGGTGGACCAAGCTCTCACAAGTAAGGCCTGACCCAGGGCCGGGCTTGGGGAGTAAAAGAACTTCCAGAACCCCATCCAGGTACCATACTTCATTTCCCTCTTGTCTCCGGCTCATCTCTCTTCACTTCCGACGTAATTACACTTTCACCCTTTTCCTTCCTTTCAGCTGACGTAAATAATAATGTAAATATTTGTTAATATTTAGTGATTTTAAAGTGCATATAAATTTGCAGTTTGAGTTATTTGTATTTCGAGAAAAGGACATTCATTTCCACACGAAACAGGCCTTAACCCGCCAAACACACACACCGAAACTACGACGTTGGTACAACGTTCGAACAAGTTTTAACACCTAACTAGTTATAACAACCAATATAGCAAGTTGTAACAACGTTCTAACACGTCATAAACACGTTAAGCCAAGATGTAACAACTTTATTACAAGTTGTAACAAGCGGAAAATAAGAGACAGTTACGGTTTGTGTTTCCAGGGAATTCAATCTTGAACGCCGAAGTGAGTATAACAATCAGTTGTGGCACAGAAGTTTGTCATTGCCAGAAGAGGGAGCCACCTTTCTTTATCTCTGTGGTGGCACAACGGTGTCTCGCTAGTAAGGAGTTGCCGATAACGTGGCCAGCACCACCAGTCTTCCAAAGGGCCAGGAAGCCTCGAAGAAGTTGGCAACTGCCGTCTCAGAAAATGGGCCCATCTTGAGTTTTGTATTGGGAAATGTGGAGGAAATGGCGGAGCGGTTGCGTGGGTGCAGCCGGGTAGTGGGAGGGTTTCTCTCAAAGATACCGATTCTTTTTTTTTAAATAGTTATAATGGAATTTATATTTATGTAACGTAGGAGGGATGCTCACTAAAGTTGGAGGGTGTTCCGCTGTGTATATGGATATGATACTTACGATCTTATAATATGATAAACTTCATAAGAACATAAGAATAAAGGCGATGAGTCACAATAACGTGGCTAAAGTATGAAGACCAGACCACACACTAGAATGTGAAGGGACGACGACGTTTCGGTCCGTCCTGGACCATTCTCAATCGACTTGAGAATGGTCCAGGACGGACCGAAACGTCGTCGTCCCTTCACATTCTAGTGTGTGGTCTGGTCTTCATAAGAATAAAGGTAACTGCAGAAGGCATATTGGCCCATACGAGGCAGCTCCTGTCTATAACCACCCAATCCCACTCATGTACATGTCCAACCCGCGCTTGAAACAATCGAGGGACTTCGTATCTGTAACCTTATGTTTTTTTTTTTAACTACAATTGCTATATCAAATTTAGTACTCAAAGTGATACGGCTGTTGCAAATGACACTGTAGGAGTAGTTAAATGCATCATAAGAATGCTAAGAAATACATAATATTCTAATACAATTTTAACTTCTTTTTTTCCAGCTTAATATTTTTCTATTCATATCCCTAATCCTAACCACTTGGATTAGTCGGTACAACGACGGTCTAGATTCTTGTATGTCTGCGTTCGATCCCCTTGTGATCCCCTTAACCTATTATAGGTATAGGTTAAGTAATAATTGTAATTACGAAGCAATAAGATGCTTATCTTAACATACTAAGAAGGTTAGGTAAGGTCGGTGTTTTCTATGAAGCTTTTCAAGGTAAACTAGTATGTTTAGTATGTCACATATGCACGTATTTAATAAGTCAATATTGACTGTAAGAAAGTGCGAGAACGGGTTGTTCCCTTCCCATCCTATCCCAGCCCATTGTCCTTAGACTATATAGCACTAAGTGCTATATAGTCGTACTGGCTTAACGCTTTCTCCTGATAATTATATTACCTATTCATGTAATTTTGTTTCCCCTCACTACTTCTTGCCCCTGTCGCAGACCTTTTTCCCCTGTTCTCTCATGGCTTCTCTCTGCCACAGGCGCTTAACATTTGGAGAAGGAAGGTTTTGTTGTTGTTTCAGATTTAGCTACTCAGAACGAAGTGTCCATGTAGCACGGGCTATGGTGAGCCCGAAAGCCGAAGGGAGGTATACCGACCCAAATTTGAGCTTCCACCTTAGTCTAGTAACTTAAGTTTGCTTATTGTTGGTGGCGCATGCAAGTGCGCACCTCACATGCACTGGATACACCTCACAAATTAAAATGATATAACTGGCACTCTGTTAATGTAAATTATCACAGTTACAGCCCCGCTCCTGTGCCAGGTAAGTCCACTAGGGGCTCACCATAGCCCGTGCTACTTGGAACTTTTTGTTCCCAGCAGCTGATTCTATAACAACAACAACATCATGTAAATTATTGTTTAACTTGGATATGATTTGAGACCAGTATTTGATCATATTATGTGACACTGAAACCTTCCTGCCACTCACCCACAGGATGGGGTATAGGACCCCATAATACACCTCTTAAATTACCAAACTCTCAGACGCTGTTAGAACTTCTTGAGCTCTCAGGATGATACTAGTTTGATATATAGTTTATATATTAAACTATGTAACGAACTCGTCAAAACTGCAACTCGCTTAACTAGACGTATTTTGGGACTCTGTTCCTAAGCCCATGACTGTAAGCTTTCCCACCATCACTCACATAGTGGGTATTAGCTGAATAATAAATGAACTTCACCAAACTAGACTAAACACCACAGCCTGTCCTCACCCACAACTCCTCCCCTCCCCTCCTTCCCTGTGGCCCCCAACACCTCCCCTGTGGTCCCCAACACCTTCCCTGTGGCCCCCAACACCTTCCCTGTGGCCCCCAACACCTTCCCTGTGGCCCCCAACACCTCCCCTGTGGTCCCCAACACCTTCCCTGTGGTCCCCAACACCTCCCCTGTGGTCCCCAACACCTTCCCTGTGGCCCCCAACACCTTCCCTGTGGTCCCCAACACCTCCCCTGTGGTCCCCAACACCTCCCCTGTGGCCCCCAACACCTTCCCTGTGGTCCCCAACACCTTCCCTGTGGTCCCCAACACCTTCCCTGTGGCCCCCAACACCTTCCCTGTGGCCCCCAACACCTCCCCTGTGGTCCCCAACACCTTCCCTGTGGCCCCCAACACCTCGCAGCCTCCGCCCACCGCACCATTAGGGGTCGTGTCGGGTGGAAACGCTGCCGCCACAGGTTTCACCATAGGAAATATTTTTTGCAACGAGGGGATTTTGTCGTATATATATTTTGTAAACATGTACATTCGCATTTATGGAGCTTACCCTATACTATGTGATGAGCTACATAGTGTGTAAATATCTCGCTGGATGATTAAGCATGCAGGGTCGTGTGAATAGTAGTCGGCATTACAAGAACATAGGGTAAGCTAATCATCAAGAACACGGGATAAACTAATCGTCAAGAACACGGGATAAGCTAATCGTTAAGAACATAAGCTAATAGTCAATAACATGGGATAAGCTAATCGTCAAGAACATAAGCTAATCGTCAAGAACATGGGATAAGCTAATCGTCAAGAACATAAGCTAATCGTCAAGAACATGGGATAAGCTAATCGTCAAGAACATAAGCTAATCGTTAAGAACATAAGCTAATCGTCAAGAACATAAGCTAATCGTCAAGAACATAAGCTAATCGTCATGAACATAAGCTAATCGTTAAGAACATAAGCTAATCGTTAAGAACATAAGCTAATCGTCAAGAACATAAGCTAATCGTCATGAACACGGGATAAGCTAACAAGTGCCGAAGACTTACTATTATGGGGTTATTCATAGGAATGTTGGAAAGCAAAAGCCAAATGGTGACTTGAATTTTCTTCCCTTCTCCACCTCTTAGATTTCTTGTTTGATCAGTATTTTTCCTCTTTATAATTTTATCCCATTATATTTTTCAGATATAGATTTTTTTTATTATATTTACACGTATGCGATCTATTAAATTAAAATCACACTTACATCATATTATATTTATAATAATAATAATAATTGCCTTAATAATTTAACTTTATAAACGGCAGTGATTCGTTATTTCAATTATAACAACTCACAATAAAACCAGTCCGTGACAGCTGACTAACTCCCAGGTACCTATTTACTTACTGCTAGGTAACAGGGGCATCAGGGTGAAAGAAACGCTGCTCATTGTTTCTCCCCGGCGCCCGGGATCGAACCCGGGACCGCAGGATCACGCGTCCAGTGTTCTGTCCGCTCAGCCACCGGCTCCCGGTAGGAAGCCAAATCACGATTTTTTTTTTTTTAAGGAAGAGTTACTTCCTCTCTGTTAACCCGCGTTTTATATTATATATATATATATATATATATATATATATATATATATATATATATATATATATATATATATATATATATATATATATATATATATATATATATGTCGTACCTAGTAGCCAGAACTCACTTTTTGGCCTACTATTCAAGGCCCGATTTGCCTAATAAGCCAAGTTTTCCTGAATTAATATATTTTCTCTAATTTTTTTCTTATGAAATGATAAAGCTACCCATTTCATCATGTATGAGGTCAATTTTTTTTTATTGGAGTTAAAATTAACGTAGATATATGACCAAACCTAACCAACCCTACCTAACCTAACCTAACCTATCTTTATAGGTTAGGTTAGGTAGCCAAAAAAGTTAGGTTAGGTTAGGTTAGGTAGGTTAGGTAGTCGAAAAACAATTCATGAAAACTTGGCTTATTAGGCAAATCGGGCCTTGCATAGTAGGCTGAGAAGTGAGTTCTGGCTACTAGGTACGACATATATATATATATATATATATATATATATATATATATATATATATATATATATATATATATATATATATATATATTAGTGTTTGATAGGAAAAGAGGAGAATGGGAAGTATTCTATTGGCCACAACTTTGGTAATTTAAAAGACCAAAAATGATTTTATATATTTTTGCCAGTAAGACTTGGTTGCTCACTGTCAGTAGCGAATTACAGATAAAATGGAGAATAAGAAATACTTACTTACTTAAAATTTGTAATCAATGTAAAAAAATTTATTTGTTACAGGAAGAAAATGTACAAATTATGTTTACAATAACACTATTTGTTAATTAGTTATTTTAGGGGGAGCAATTACAAGTGGTGTTTACAATAATTGGTTGAGCTGATTTTTTACATTTGTCCTTATTATACATGAAAAAAAGACCTATAGTGGGATATACAAATATAGATAGGAGAGATTATTTTAAACATATCGGAGAGGGTGAAGGGCATGGGGCTGTTAGGCGACTTGAATGAGCATTGATGGTGAGGTTAGAGAGCATTTGTAGCAGAGGCAGCTGCGAGAGATTCAGCACCGCTCCTGTGCCAGGTAAATCCAATACGGGCTCACCATAGCCCGTGCTACTTGGAACTTGTTCCGAGTAGCTGAATCTATAACAACAACAATGCGATTAGTGTTTGTGTGTGGTGAATATTAAGTACTCACCTATTTGTGCTTGCGGGGGTTGAGCTTTGGCTCTTTGGTCCCGCCTCTCAACTAAACATGTAAGTGTCGGTGTGTGGTAGATATTAAGTGTCGGTGTGTGTAAGTGAATAATGCAATATTTAATAAGCGAATATTGCGCATATTGATATTGAATGTCAAAGCGTCGATAATTCGTTTTGTTAAATCGGATTATCTACGTTAAATGAGGATTTGATACACTTGATAAAAAGAAGATCGACTTAAGAGATACTTAAATTCCCAATGAACTGTGGATCAAACTGGAAATGTCTTCGTTAACGGTGGTGTCTCAATACTCATCTACGTAAGTAAGATTCTCCATATTTTTCTGTAAACAATTTACGGGCCGAGTTTTAGTAGGGTGTGAAAATATTTTATGAACGTGGACAATGCTCGGTATTAGAAGGAATTAAATTTCCGTATTACATTATGTCAAACGGCAAAAGACTTGTTGCCATTTATCGGCACAAGATGAAACATTAAAGGAACATCTTCATTTCTTATGTGACCGAAGTTCAGTCACGTTAATCGTGGCCGTCGAAACAGAACACCAGGTATCTGGCCACCAACCTTGGACAGATTACCTTGCGATGATTTCAGGGCTCAACGTCCTCGTGGCCCGGTCCTCGAGCAGGCCTCCTGTCCAGACGGACAAACAAACGGTCTATTTTAATATAGAAAAAGAGCAAAACTATGCTTCTGAGTGTGACAAGACTGAGAGAGTTAGGTTACAGTCAGAACCACAATTGAGACCCATCAGAGTAGCGTGTAGATGTGCAGCTTTAAATTCCGAAAATTACTTTGACTTGCAAATCTATGCGGTTCTCTTTTTATAAGGTCACTCAGCACAGATTAAATGTTCCGTTGAATTATAGGATCCACATGAATTCCGTGCACTCATTCTTTTGTTACTAATTACATATATGAATATTATTGTGTTTGACAGTAAGGGATTTGATAAGTGATTCTAGCACGAAGTATGTTGACCAGACCACACACTAGAAGTTGAAGGGACGACGACGTTTCGGTCCGTCCTGGACCATTCTCAATCGACTTGAGAATGGTCCAGGACGGACCGAAACGTCGTCGTCCCTTCAACTTCTAGTGTGTGGTCTGGTCAACATACTTCAGCCACGTTATTGTGACTCATCGCCTGCATTCTAGCACGAATCTTCTTTATTTTTAATGTTCTTTCCTTGAGAAGTAAGTTGAAAAATTAACTCTCTAAAAGTTCACGTTATAGTTTTATATGGGTTTAAGCTGAGGGGGTATGTTTTGTTGATCGTGTCAACATTTTCAGAGGCAGAAGTGAATAAAGTGGATACACGTTAGCTGTGGCTACGCATTACTAATTACGGGCTATTCATGCCCGTGCCACCTTTTGGGTGGCTTAATCTTCATCAATCAATCAGCATAACTAAGAATGGCGAGGTGAAGTAAGGCGCATGAGCCAATATTCAGTAATTGGGTATGCTAACGGATATGTCGAAGACATAATTAAAATGAAGGTAAATCGCCATGCTAATCGCCATGTTAATCGCCAGATGAAAAGGCTAACACCTCAGAATCTGTCTTACCTATTAAACTCTTCTACAGGAACTTCTTTTTTTTTCCCCACAGCTCATCAAATGGAGGAAATAGTCCTGGGGCCAGATTCACAAAGCAGTTACGCAAGCACTTACGAACCTGCACATCTTTTCTCAATCTTTGGCGACTTTGTTTACAATTGTTAAACAGTTAATGAGCTCCGAAGCACCAGGAGGCCGTTTATAACAATAACAACAGTTGATTGGCAAGTTTTCATGTTTGTAAACTGTTTAATAAATGTAACCAAAGCCGTCAGACATTGAGGGAAAGATGTACAGGTTCGTAAGTACTTGCATAACTGCTTCGTGAATCTGGCTTTCTATATTACTGATAGAAACGTGACCTCTACCGGCACTAACCAGAAGACGTAGTTGAAAGTCAACCTCAAGTGCAGGAAGACCGCTAACTTGCTTATCAAGAATCCTCCTGACACCAGATGAACCATCTTGAAATAGATGAATGTCGTCTATGCCTTCACAGGCCAACTCGGGGACCGTCAGCCCTAACGATCTCAGTATATAGGCAAGACATCATCATCGGTTTCAAGGCGTCTGGTAATGCACAAACAAGACTCCACTAAAGAACATACAAAGATGGCTACCAATATATATATATATATATATATATATATATATATATATATATATATATATATATATATATAATATATATATATATATATATATATATTACACGTGTACTAGATGGGGTACTCGGCTGCACCCGGGTCTCGCTTCACCCTCTCCCACTTTCCTTCCCTTTTGCCCCTCTCAATTTACCTTAACCCTTCCCCCCCGCCTCTCTCTCTCTCTCTCTCTCTCTCTCTCTCTCTCTCTCTCTCTCTCTCTCTCTCTCTCTCTCTCTCTCTCTCTGTCTCTCTCTCTCTGTCTCTCTCTCTCTCTCTCTCACCTCTCTCTCTCTCCACCTTTACTCCATCTTTCAGTTTGAATTTTGAACCGATGAAAAAGGCTGGAGAGTTCATGTCTGCTAAAATTATTAGGGAAGACCTGTTTAATATATGGTGAACATCACAGCCTGCTTTCTCTCGTCGTTCCTGAGACGACACCAGTCGTTCCTAAGACAACACCAGTCGTTCCTGACACCACTAGTCGTTCCTGAGACAACACCAGTCGTTCACCAGCTTGTCTGAATCCTGTTTACGTTTCTTAGTAACAAACTTTAGTTTCTTAGTCTTACCACAATTGTGGTAAGACAATTATCCGAGCTGCAGAAACTTAAACCGTTACTGAGGAAAATGACAAAGATTATTGCGCTGCGCGTCATATAAATTTCAAATATCATTTAACGATTTGCTTTAGGATGTTTTTGAAAGATGTCGACTCGGCACGGCGGTGTTAAATCCCATTTTGTTTTCATTTTAGCCAGATAGCAGTACTGAAGGAGGTGGACGTGCCCTAGTGGGTTGCCTGCTTCTTCAGGTCAGATAAGACGGGGTTTGGGCTTTCCATATTGATTTTGTTGAGAGCAGCTGTCTGGTGAACGAATATCCTACTTCATAATTATCGTATATTAGCGTCAGAAGTTGTGTTTATATATATATATATATATATATATATATATATATATATATATATATATATATATATATATATATAATATATATATATATATATATATATATATATATATATATATATATATATATATATATGTTGGACAAAACATAAACACCAGACCTGAGAGGACTCTACAGAACTCTCGCCAAACGTGTGTCCGAGTGAAGGAGACTCGGTGTTGAAGTGGACAGTAATCTAGCCATAACAGGTTGTGTTTGCCTTAACCAATTAGAAGTGGTCCAGGCCCAGTGGACCAGTGGTTAGTATGCTGGTCACGTCTGTTTGGTGACAGGAAGGGCTGCGTAGTTCAGCCTGGAAGTTTACCTCGCCAGCTAGTGATGAAAGTTAATGACACCAGCTAGCGTCTTCAGAAAGTCGACGGCTTCTTATCTAAGCTTATTGGTGCTGTTATTGCTTAACAGATTTTGGAGGTGAATATCTACTTACGTGTGAAATTTTTGTTTAGTATTGTGAAAATCCGATATTGTTGATAATGCAGACGAAAATTTATCCATCTATGAGAGGCTATGTTTTGAGTTAATGTATTATGTTGTAGGCTACACGTTTCACAAGGCTGGCATTATGAGGATCGCCGGTGTATGTAGTGCTGACCGTCTTGTAATAAGCTATTTGATGCTATACTTTTGACTGGACTCTGCTTGCATTTGTTTCATCTTACCATCAGACACCCAGGACAAGTTTTACGTCATGGATGTGTGCTCAACAGATGCAACTCCACAACTCCGTTCTGTTGCGAATATGTTGCCGTCCTTGTCAAGGTACGGTAGCAAGTCTAGGGATGGTGACAGCTGAAGGACAGAAAGCTGTCAGGGCCCTGACAGCTGAGTGGACAGCGCTCGGGATTCGTAGTCCTGAGGTTCCGGGTTCGATCCACCGGTGGAGGCGGAAACAAATGGGCAGAGTTTCTTTCAAGCTGAAGCCCCCTGTTCACCTAGCAGTAAATAGGTACCTGGGAGTTAGACAGCTGCTACGGGCTGCTTCTTGGGGATGTGTAACAAAAAGAAGGCCTGGTCGAGGGGACGTCAAGCTCCGAAATCATCTCAAGATAACGGTACATTCCTTAATTTGCTAGAAAGACGCATAGCAATGAAAGTTGTGCTACGTAGGTTCCTTCACCCCTTGTGTAGCCTTGTCACTGAGAGGCTTATGCCCCCTCCCGACGCCAGTAGAGGCTGCGGTTAGTGTCCGCAACATGTGTTGAAGCTTTCACCAGGCACAGGCCGGCTTGGCTCCAGTGAGTACGGGCCCCGTCTTCATTGAACTATAAGTGGATAAATGTTATCTCGAACTGTGACACGCAGTAGCAACATCCTTGATTTTTGTTGCCAATTATCATGGGAAAGCACTAAGCCATTACGACTATTACAGCACTTGGAAGGGATGTGATTATAATGATTTGGATTTGACAAGGAATGGAAGGTGCCCAATCATTTTAACGGCCGGGGATTGAATGCCAATCTTCAAGAAACGAGACCGTCGCTCTGACGAGAGTGGGGTGAGGGGAGGAGTGTAGCTATTTCGAATAATTGTCTGTCTGTCTTAAAGTATAGTGTATTTGATTTTCAACACGGGAGACATCTCCCGTCACGCAGGGTGCAGTCGCACCTCCACAGATCTCCAGTATCAGCTCTTGATACTGGTAATGGCTCAAAAGGGCCACCACTTACGGGCTATTCATGCCCGTGCCACCTTTTGGGTGGCTTAATCTTTATCAATCATCAATCTGATTTTCAACACGGGGGAGACATCTCCCGTCACGCAGGGTGCAGTCGCACCTCCACAGATCTCCAGTATCATCTAATGATGATACTGGTGGATAACTCGTGCATGAAAACATTGCGGTATTTTTATCTGTTTTCGTTGTGAAAATTTATGGCATGGAAATTATTTTCGTGAAGGCAACTTGTTTACTCTTGAAAAGGCAGTGCGTTAAAATATATAATAAAAGAAAATATTACATTTAAATAGATATATGAATTATTAAATATGTAAATAAGTATCATCTAATGATACTGGTAATGGCTCAAAAGGGCCACCACTTGCGGGCTATTCATGCCCGTGCCACCTTTTAGGTGGCTTAATCTTCATCAATCATCATTTGATTTTCAAGCTGTGTATCGAATGTTTGGTGCTACAATATACAACACAGTCATTTTTGGACAAAAGATTTCGTCCCTTGTGTTACTTACATTGAGAAAGTAATGCATGAGATGACTAAACATATCATATCCTCATATATATTCCTAATCTAATCTTATTATAGAGTGCATTATACCTGAACGAAAAACTGTCTGGACGCCTGAGAGCCAGATCAAGTTACATTACGATGTGTTGATCAAGTTACATTACGTCTATCTTAGTAGTCAACACATCCTCCAATAATAATAGTACCTTTAGCTGTTAAGAATGTATTGTACAAAATATAGACACTTGTCCGCAGTAAAAGTCCACGTTTTGTACTATTTGAATGCTAAAAGGCATATTAAAAACTTAATGTTTCCATAAACGTAGCCTATCCGGGCCTAAATAATGAATCCTCGGACTAATATAAGCAATATTAGGCCTAATTTAGTGCATATACGCACTAAATTTTAAAGACAGATCGTCACAGACTTTCACCCGAGGAAAGCTTCCTTCTACTGGCCTAGAAACTATAGCGAAAATGCGGTGAAAAAAAGCCTAATCAGATGCGTAAAGTCTTGCTTACTAGCCTAAGTCGGACGGACTCTATATTACTGCTGCTTAGATTTCAGACATTGTATTGACTATCACACACAGAGATCACACTAACGTGATGCATCAAATGAACAAATCCACAAGAATAGAACTTCGGTTTGAACCCTTTTACCCTGTCGTAGCTCAGTCGATTAAGGCAGTGTCTGGGATGCTCCCGGACGCAGGTTCGAATCCTCGTCACGGCCCTTGTGGATTTGTTCATTGTATTGCCTATGTTTCTCCCCAAGTCTGTATATTTCAGGTTCTTACTTTGCCCGTGCTCATTATAACTTATTATTGTTGTTACAGGGAGTGGGAGGGATTGGGTGGTTCCCATTACGCCAGCACCCCCACCCTCGCCGCCTGCTCCGCCACTACCTCTCGCCACCACCACCACGGCTCCAACAGGTCGCTTCCCTACACACCGGCTGGCAAGTCCCCCAACTCCTTCTCTTCACTGTTTAGGACGAAGATTATGGCGGGAAAGAATGAAGAGGTGCTGAAAGAAGCGTTTATGACAAAGCGGTCGCAGAACAAGAGGTCTTTCACCCCCACGAACTGGAAAGATCGTTGGTTCGTTCTTTCGCCCGAAAATCTGATTTACTACGATGGCGACAAGCAGGTGAGTAGCCATCCTTTAATTCATGCTGGCTACGCGCGTCCCTGTAATGTATCTGGTTGTTACACACAGAGATCACACTAACCCTGTCACTTTTACCCTGTCGTAGCTCAGCCGATTAAGGTAGTGTCTAAGATGCTCCCGGACGCAGGTTCGAATCCTCGTCACGGTCCTTGTGGATTTGTTTATCTAATTGTTGTTGTTGTTTTAGATTTAGCTACTCAGAACGAAGTGTCCATGTAGCACGGGCTATGGTGAGCCCGTTAAATGTATCTGAGTTCACAAGCCCAAAGTTCACAAATGGGCTTCAAGTTCACAAATGCTCTTCGTTACCTAGGGGAAGTGCACAAGGGTGGACTTTCGTTTAGTACTATGTGTAATTATTAGTAACTAAATTAGTAAATTATTAGTAAATTATTATTAGTAACTAGTATGGTAGAGCTTTTTAACTCGTGCGTGAAAGCATTGCGGTATTTTTATCTGTTTTTGTTTGTAAAAATTTATTGCATGGAAATTATTTTCGTGAAGGCAACTTGTTTACTCTTGAAAAGGCAGTGCGTTAAATTATATAATAAAAGAAAATATTACATTTAAATAGATATATGAATTATTAAATATGTAAATAAGTATGAAGGTACACCTTTAGAGAGATTTGAGATGAATATTAGGTGAAAAATACTCGCCCCTGTTTACCCAGCAATAATTACGTACCTGGTTAACCGATTGGCAGATCGTGTTCCAGGGAAAACTCGTGGGTAAGGCTTACTAGGAGCTATGGGAAGGGGAAACCTCTCAGCCTGCTAGCAGGAGTCGGCAGGAGTCTGTTCCTATTTCCGTCTATGTAAGACAAATAATAGAGAGATCCTTGTTGACCAGACCACACACTAGAAGGTGAAGGGACGACGACTTTCCCAGACCTTCCCTTCACTAACCCATGTAGCCTTTCCCAGACCTTCCCTTCACTAACCCATGTAGCCTTTCCCAGACCTTCCCTTCACTAACCCATGTAGCCTTTCCCAGACCTTCCCTACACTAACCCATGTAGCCTTTCCCAGAGCTTCCCTTCACTAACCCATGTAAGCTTTCCCTTCCATTTCCCTTGCCTTAGGACGCGTGTTCCTCATACATTTGGTCTCCGCGGCGCCCATGCTACACCCCCCTAAAGAGCCTCACCAGTCTCCACCCGGCTTTAAAAGCGAATATGGCGCCGCCGCTGGCAATCTCGACAGGTTTTTAAATTCGCGTTATGATCGAAACCGGAACAAAAATGGATAATAAACCTTATGTCACGTGAATTGCTCGTAGTTTTTGCTAGCATGAGTGATCAGGTTTGCAGGTCGAAGCATTGATGACTTCGAAAAGACGTTTCTAGCTCCGTCTAATTGATTTTCGCCGGAGTACGGATCTTAGGTTTTTCTTCCCGCCAGCATCTCCCTGCCGTAGTCTGGCGATCTGGGCTATATTCCCTCCGAGGTCAACTCGAAACTCGACCTTACGACCGTCTCAGCACGTTGAAGTTCTGGAGTACGATATTCCTCAAGAGTGCGTTGTGGGTCCCGACCATAAGGTGGGGCAGGATAGTGCGGGTGTAGAGTGCAGGTATAGAGTGCTGCCTCGGGTGACCAGGAGAGTCCTAAGTTGTGTTCGGGCGTCCGTGTTTTGTTTATGTTTCGCATGTCAGCCATGTTTGTCGACGTATTTGGGTCTTATCTCCCAGGTTTTACGACGCCGGTCGAGGGGAGTCGGTTGGCCGAGCGGACAGCACTCTGGACTTGTGATCCTGTGGTCCCGGGTTCGATCCCGGGCGCCGGCGAGAAACAATGTGCAGAGTTTCTTTCACCCTATGCCCCTGTTACCTAGCAGTAAAATAGGTACCTGGGTGTTAGTCAGCTGTCACGGGCTGCTTCCTGGGGGTGGAGGCCTGGTCGAGGACCGGGCCGCGGCGACACTTAAAGCCCCAAAATCATCTCAAGATAACCTCAAGATAACATGTGGTATTTCTAGCACAGGAGCCAAAGTTCAACTAGAGTGTCCTCCGCCTACCCACACCTTCTACACCCTAGCCGTTAAAACTCCTATTCATTGTGGAGGCTCTCCAACTTTCTTTCGAATTGGGACACCCTGAATGTTATGCTCGGGAAATATCCCGTGCTAATCGCCTAATATAAAAGTGTAAGACAATATATATCGCTATTTCAGTCACGTTCCACACATTCCTGATTCCCGCCAGAAGTCAGGATCAGCGATAGGCTTCTCGAATTTGCGGGAGTTCGGAATTTTACTGGAGTTTTCCTGACCCAAAATCGCTCTAGTGATTACGAGAAAGAAACAGTTGGCTGTTTGGCTTTGGAACCATTTTGAAACAGTTTTCGGAAAAGAGAGAGAGAGAGAGAGAGAGAGAGAGAGAGAGAGAGAGAGAGAGAGAGAGAGAGAGAGAGGGAGGGAGGGAGGGAGGGAGGGAGGGAGGGAGTGTCTGTGTACTCACCTAGATGAACTTGCAGGGTCGAGCTAGGCTCCTAGTCTTCCAAACGTTCTTAGGTTAATGCAATGACTCGTTTCTCATACCTTGATCATATTTATATATACTTTTTTTTAATCGAATTAGCTTCATAGACTTCTGCATTTAATCTATTCCATTAATTGACAGCTCACACGGTGAACAAGTTTTTCCTGATGTCTCTATGACTCATTTGTCTCTCCACTTTCCATCTGCGATCCCTCGTTCTGCTGTTCCAAGCTTTAAACAACGCTGTCTTGTCTACTTTGTCAATTTCCCTTAGAATCTTGTATGTTGTTATCATGTCCCACCTATCTCTCCTTTCCTCCAGTGTAGTAAGGTCCAGTTCTCTCAGTCTTTCCTCATAGCTCCGGAACGAGTCTCGTTGTATA
>NC_091206.1:6376015-6396015 GCF_040958095.1 Procambarus clarkii | reverse complement strand
GTGGGATACTCCACACTGGGCTGGGATACTCCACACTGGGCTGGGATACTCCACACTGGGGTGGGATACTCCACACTGGGCTGGGATACTCCACACTGGGGTGGGATACTCCACACTGGGCTGGGATACTCCACACTGGGGTGGGATACTCCACACTGGGCTGGGATACTCCACACTGGGGTGGGATACTCCACACTGGGCTGGGATACTCCACACTGGGGTGGGATACTCCACACTGGGGTGGGATACTCCACACTGGGCTGGGATACTCCACACTGGGGTGGGATACTCCACACTGGGCTGGGATACTCCACACTGGGGTGGGATACTCCACACTGGGCTGGGATACTCCACACTGGGGTGGGATACTCCACACTGGGGTGGGATACTCCACACTGGGGTGGGATACTCCACACTGGGCTGGGATACTCCACACTGGGCTGGGATACTCCACACTGGGGTGGGATACTCCACACTGGGGTGGGATACTCCACACTGGGCTGGGATACTCCACACTGGGGTGGGATACTCCACACTGGGGTGGGATACTCCACACTGGGGTGGGATACTCCACACTGGGCTGGGATACTCCACACTGGGCTGGGATACTCCACACTGGGCTGGGATACTCCACACTGGGGTGGGATACTCCACACTGGGGTGGGATACTCCATATGGGGTTTACACGCGTCGTGTACAGAGTTCGGAAAGCTTATTTACCGAGATTCTTAAATGCTATTCCTATTTTTGCGTTGTGGACGACGATTTTCAAGGGAGCACTGGACAAGTCGCTGC
Source organism: Procambarus clarkii (assembly GCF_040958095.1). Classification (NCBI taxonomy): domain Eukaryota; kingdom Metazoa; phylum Arthropoda; class Malacostraca; order Decapoda; family Cambaridae; genus Procambarus; species Procambarus clarkii. The sequence goes on along the minus strand of NC_091206.1, from coordinate 6,395,220 downwards.
AGGAAGTGCTGGACGGACTGAAATGCATATTTTGGGTATGCGGACAGCTCCGAAGAACATTTTTGTTTAAGATGAAGTGATGGCAAGATAACGCTGGCCAGAAACCAGGCTTAGGGACCTACTTTAGGCAAACTCATTATTGAATCATGGAATTATTTTATTTTCTTTGAGGATTGATATGCATCTTCCCATTTGGCTAAGTTACCCATCATCTCTTGTACTGGTTTTCCCTCCAGTTCTCTCCCGTTTGATCTAGAAATTGTATAAGTTTGTTATCATTCCATGTTCTAAATTAAATTAAATTTTGCCCCGAGAGGCGAGTTTATTGGGCAGCGTCACTCATCTTGTGAGTGGACACACCGCCATAGCAGCATGTACAACACTCCCCAAAAGGAAGAAAACCCGCTGGGTTGTTCATCCTGTCACTTGTACAGGTTTTTTTTCCCATTCTCCGTCATTCTTATGATGAGATTGGTCACTAGGTATTGTGTGTGTACACACGTGTATGTGGTTGGGGCTGCTTTTTTTGTTGTTTTAGATTCAGCTACTTAGAACAAAAGTTCCAAAGTAGCACGGGCTATGGTGAGCCCTGGTTGGGGGTCGAAGCTCGTTGACTTAATACTGCCTCGGGTTCTTGTTGTGGGGAGTGGATGGGGGGTAGGGGGGGGGTGCGTAGCTCTCTTGTCTCCCCCTCTTTCTCTCTCTCTTCGTTCTCAGACCTCTGTCTCCTACCCTCCCTCCCCTCCTCTCCTTTACTACCCAGAATTTCGTAGTGCTTTCTCTGTCCCCCCTTACACCCCAGCCCTCTTCCCCCCCCCCCTCTCTCTCTTTTTTTTCTTCGTTGTTGTTTTCTCCTCGCACACGCACATACTCACGCAAACTTACTCACTCACTCACTCAGCTCCTCTACTTGCATCTATCTTCTTGAGGTTATCTTGAGATGATTTCGGGGCTTTTTAGTGTCCCCGCGGCCCGGTCCTCGACCAGGCCTCCACCCCCAGGTAGCAGCCCGTGACAGCTGACTAACACCCAGGTACCTATTTTACTGCTAGGTAACAGGGGCATAGGGTGAAAGAAACTCTGCCCATTGTTTCTCGCCGGCGCCTGGGATCGAACCCAGGACCACAGGATTACATGTCCAGCGTGCTGTCCGCTCGGCTGACCGGCTTCTGTCATCTTATGGTTCTTAATCTCTCGTCTGGTGATGTCTCTTGAGTCTGATTATGAGACTTGCTGTCGTGAAACTGAAAGTCTTTTGAAATATATAGTTAGTCACATATAAATATATATTTTTGAAATGTCATATAGTCAGTCACACATCTTTTAGTCATTTTTAGGTTAGGTCGCCATCTTGTTCAAGCTAAACACTTGGTTGTACATCAGTGTTTTCCCTTCCGGGTTCGATCCCCGGTGGAGGCGGAAACGAATTGGGCAGAGATTCTTTCACCCTGATGTTCCTATTCACCTAGCAGTAAATAGGTACCTGGGAGTTAGACAGCTGCTACGGGCTGCTTCCTGGGGGGTGTGTTATAAAAAGGAGGCCTGGTCCAGGACCGGGCCGCGGGGACGCTAAGCTCCGAAATCATCTCAAGATAACCTCCCCCTAATATGGGTGTGTAGTACGTTCCGTTAGTCCTAAGATTCAGTTATCTCTCTTTTTGCATTATTTTTCCATATTTCTTTATTTTTTGGTCTTTTCATGTACGTAACGTTACATTCAGGGCGAATCTTAAATATTTTGTCTTTTTTTTTTTTAACTTTGAGACGAACCCAATAATTTAGATGGGTTTATCATACCTATGTGTGCCGCATATGTTCTCTGTATTCCCTCTATTTCAGCAGTCTCTTCTGCCCTAATACGGGCTCACCATAGCCCGTGCTACTTGGAACTGTTTTTCCAGGTAGCGAATCTTTAACAACAACAAACTGCTCTAAGGGAGAAGTGGGTATCGAGCAGTAATGAACAGCAGGTTTTTTTTATTAGTTGTTTTTTCCACAGAAGTGGTAGATATTACAATGCTAACCAGCATGACAGTCTCCGTGGTGTAGTGGTAAGACACTCGCCTGGCGTTCCGTGAGCGCTATGTCATCGGTTCGTATCCTGGCCGGGGAGGATTTACTGGGCGCAATTCCTTAACTGTAGCCTCTGTTTAACGCAACAGTAAAATGTGTACTTGGTTGAAAAACGATTCTTCGCGGCAGGGATCATATTCCAGGGACCTGCCCGAAACGCTACGCGTACTAGTGGCTGTACAAGAATGTAACAACTCTTGTATATATCTCCAAAATATATATATATATATATATATATATATATATATATATATATATATATATATATATATATATATATATATATATATATATATATATATATATTTTCTTCTGTCCTCCATGGACAGAGTGAGAGATCTGTTAAACATGTAGTTCAGTGATTTATTAAACAACCACAGAAGGTGATTGTAGTGCTTGCAACATGCTAATCTAACCTACACAGACTTACGTCTGTGTTACATAACTAGTGTTCGAGTGAACAGCAGTAGCAGATGATAATTAATAAGTCGCACTAATCTAATTATTGTTATCTTATCATTTCTTATCTTATCTTATCTTATCTTATCATGTATAACTTATCATTTATTTGCATAACAATTTTTTTATTTTTTTTTAATAATTTCGTTTATTTGTAACTGAATTCTGAAAGTAAATTGATAATTAATGCCAAATAAGTGATATTAATAATTTAAGCCTAAGACTGACGTCATTGAGTGCTGAAGAAACACAAACCGAAACGTCTCTATTTTCCGCTTGTTACAACTTGTAATAAAGTTGTTACGTCTTGGCTTAACGTGTTTATGACGTATTAGAACGTTGTTACAACTTGCTATATTGGTTGTTATAACTGGTTAGGTGTTAAAACTTGTTCGAACGTTGTACCAACGTCGTAGTTTCGGTGTGTGTGTTTGGCGGGATGCACTCTGCAATACCTCCCTCCCTCCCTCCGCCTCCCCTCCTTCCCTCCGCCTCCCCTCCTTCCCTCCGCCTCCCCTCCCTCCCTCCGCCTCCCCTCCTTCCATTCATCCATTCAGCGACCTTTGTACGAGTATTCCATCCCATCCGTCACCCTCCCTCTCCCGCCAGCCTTCTCCTCGACCCTCCCACTTTCCCTCTAATTATGTCTCTTCCTCCTGCTCTTTTCCACACCCTCCTCTTCCTCCTGCTCTTCTCCACACCCTCCCTCATCCTCCCTCTCCTGCTCTTCTCTTTGTCTTTAGTTTTTTTTTTATTCCTTTCAGGAATAAACCCATTCTTTCCCCCCTCTGTTGGGAGCTCCACTCGCGTTCTCTCTTACCCGTGTTTTCCACTCTCCCTCTCTTTTAGCGGCGCGTCGTTTCTCTCTCCTCTCTCTCTTTCTCTCTCTCTCTCTCTCTCTCTGGGCGGGCGTGTGTGTGTGTGAGAGTTTCCCTGGCTGGCAGCAGCACCAGCCACCGTGGGTCCTCAGTGCTTGTTCCACGACCGTCGGCACCTCGCTCCCGCCTCCCTCTCTGTGTGTGTATTAGTCTTATCGCTCTGGGAAAAGTTCGATAACCTTGTAGACTGGCGCGAGTGGCGGGTGGCCGTCAGTGAGGGCCAAGATCATCACCAGCCCATCGTCTGCCCGCCGTCTTAAACCGACGAGAGGCCGGACAGTGCCACAGCAGCTGTAGGACGCTGTAGGCCATGTACGGTGTATAAGCAAAGGTGCTATCGGGAAGGTATTGTGGTGGTGTGAAGGGGAAGGTGGTCGGTCGGCTGTCTTGGCCCCTTCCGAAGAGGCAGTCCAGTGCGTGAAAGAGCGTAGCGTGAAGCGTGCGTGCTACAGCGCCGCGGCTCAAGACGGGCAGAGCTGCACTATTCCTGCTGCCCACGGCCTCGCCAGGATACCAAAGGGTGCACGTACAGAAAACGGCGTTGTCAGGTGCCAGTGTGTCCCTGTGGACTATAGTGTGTTCTGTAGTCTTTCATGGAGGAGGTGCGTGGGATCTTTTACCTCTATGTAGCGTTGAGGCACACGTGCGCGCATGACAGGCACTGTCCTTGTGGCGCTTAAACCTTTTTTTTCCCCAGCTTGCGTATGCACACACTACAGCAGCTCGTTAACTGCTCGAGCGGTATCAAACGATTCAATAAGTGACAATGTATTATATTACAAAATTATTTCCTAGATACTAATATTTGAATTACCTTATTAACATTCATTGTCATGCATAAGAGTGTGTACAACTGTGTTTGTATCATATTTACCTCTTTGGTATATCTTTTATCAGTGTGTTATGAAACATAATGATCAAACAATCGCCGCGTACGTGTCCAGTTTAACACGTGAAATGTGATGACATTGAGGAAATCTGTAGCAACATTGTCTCGCAGTGGTTGGCGACTGCCGTGGACCACTCTGCTCCCATCTGCGTGATCACAAAGTGGCAGGTCTCGTGTGTGTGTGTGTGTGTGTGTGTCGCAGGAAGCTTATGGAAACCACACACAAAGAGCAGACTTAAGGCCTCTTGCAGAGAGCAACACATACGCAATCTTCCTGTCTGCCTGGCCTCGTCGCACCCCTGTTGGTTGCTGCACTTGAACAGGTATATAATTATGGGTTTGTGTAAATGTAAAAGTGTTTGTGTATACGTATGTTTATCAGATGTACATTCGGATGTCATGTACGGAACGTTACCAGATTCGGCATTATGGTGGAAGAAGGCTGCCAGGAACAGGATGGAGGTAATGAGTGGATTCGCCTTTGGGATGCAGGGCACCTTAACAAACACACAATTTGAGGCATGGTAGGACCCTAGAGGGAACCCCCCTGGAGGAAACCCCCCTGGAGGGAACCCCCCTGGAGGGAACCTCCTAGAGGAAACCCCTGGAGGGAACCCCCTAGAGGAAATCCCTGGAGGGAAACCCCTAGAGGGAACCCCCTGGAGGGAACCCCCTGGAGGGGAACCCCCTGGAGGAAACCCCCTGGAGGGAACCCCCTAGAGGGAACCCCCCTCGAGGGAACCCCTAGAGGGAACCCCTGGAGGGAGGGCAAAACTGTGAAGATAATACAGTGAGGGTTCTCGCTTGAGACGAACTTCACATAGACATTGCCTAGGTGAATATCGTTTGCATTGGGGATTAATTTCCATCCTGATGTGTATAGTGAGGATAGGACGTAGCGAACCTTTAATGAAAGTCGTGTGTAATGAACATCGTATGCAGTGAATATGCTTGTGCCTACGTCATCGTTTGTGCCTACATCATCGTTTGTGACTACGTCATCGTTTGTGCCTACGTTATGACGTGATCCTCAGGTTTTAAGGTCTGGAGAACGATGTCTATAAGAGGTCCTGAGATACCTGCGAAGTACAGCGTCTGAGAGGAGGGACGGCAGGAGTGAAGAGGATTCTCACTACCAATGCGACGGCCGAATACTACTGATTATTGTTTGTAAAGAAGTTCAAGGCTTTATTTTTTAAGAAGACCTACTGCGCAAGTTATCGCGAATTTAACCGCATACTAGCAAGGAGCGGTCGAGGAAATGTAGATGTTTATCTCTCAGAATGTTTGGTAATATGTTTATTGTTTGTGATGTGTGTATGTGTATGTATTAACACGATGTACTGAACGGCGGTGAGAATAGCTTGAGCTACCTCATCCCTTTGTGTGTATTTTACCTCAATAAACGTATTTCAATTTCAAAGGAGCGGTCATGATGACTGCTTGCAGTGTATGCCATATGTACGAAGGTTCGCCATTGCGTGTGTGTGTGTGTGTGTGTGTGTGTGTGTGTGTGTGTGTGTGTGTGTGTGTGTGTGTGTGTGTGCGCGCGCGCGTGCGTGTTGATGGAAATTGTGTGAATTTGGGTGGTAAACCTGCCCCTTAAACTTATAACCTCATAACAAGCATCAGCCATGCCATACCCTCACCCGAACTAAACCTGGCTTCCTTAGTGAAGATCAACTTGAGAATGTAATGTTTGTATACTATTTGTTGCAAACTTTGTGTAAAGTCAGGCCAGCCCGCGACACCAGGAGCCAGTTATCTGAGAAATGGATGGGGGCACCAGGTGTGTACTCACCTAATTGTGCTTGCGGGGGTTGAGCTTTGGCTCTTTGGTCCCGCCTCTCAACTGTGTGGGGAGGAAAGGGTGGGAGTGTGGGTGTATTTACAATTTGTGCTTACAGAATGAAGCTATTAGCTCTTGAACCCCAAATTTCTAACCAATCTATTTTTCCTCTATGTCTACTACATATATTTCTCTCTAACACACGCACACATCCCCAGGAAGCAGCCCGAAGATGCTGTCTAACTCCCAGGTACCTATTTACTGCTAGGTGAACAGGGAATCAGGGTGAAAGAAACTCTGCCCATTTGTTTCTGCCTCGGGCGAGAATCGAACCGGGGCCCTTAGGACTATGACCCCCGAGCGCTGTCCACTCAGCCGCGAGGCCCCTGCGAAGTGTGTGTGTTTGTGAGTGTGTGTGTGTGTTTGTGAGTGTGTGTGTGTGTGTGTGTGTGTGTGTGTGTGTGTGTGTGTGTGTGTGTGTGTGTGTGTGTGTGTGTGTGTGTGTGTGTGTGTGTATTTTACAATTCGTATTTACTATTTGTGCCAACAGGATGAAGATGTTAGTTTTAGAACCCCACCCTTCTAGTGTCTCGCGGACCCCCCTCCTCTCTCTCTCTCTCTCTCTCTCTCTCTCTCTCTCTCTCTCTCTCTCTCTCTCTCTCTCTCTCTCTCTCTCTCTCTCTCTCTCTCTCTCTCTCTTCTCTCTCTCGATGAAAATTACTTTTTTTGCTGTTGTTCGTATAGGTGGTTGCCGGTGGCGCCAGAGGACAGCTAGGCGGTCTCTTGCCAGGCCAGCGATGCCGAGCGAAGGGAGCAGTGTTGGGGAGGGAGTAATGGGGAGGAGTTGAGAAAGGGGGGGGGGGTGAAAGTGGGGGGCAGGGGCGGGGGGGTCGCGTGGGGGGGGGGTGAAAGTGGGGGGCAGGGGCGGGGGGGTCGCGTGGGGGGGGGGGGGGTGAAAGTGGGGGGCAGGGGCGGGGGGGTCGCGTGGGCGGTTTATCGCCTCAAGAGTGTGATCGATAACGACAGCCTCCTTCCACTAGTTACTCCAACCTCCAAAATACCGCTACCAACTTGTCCTCCCAGGTCTGTCAATGTCCAAAATGTTTAATCAGGCTGATTATACCAGATGGCGAAGTCTTTTTGTGTGCGTTTAGTACGGCTGGGTTAGCAGGTTGAGCAAATTGATTGATTGATGAAGATTAGGCCACCTAAAAAGGTGGCACGGGCATGAATAGCCCGTAAGTGGTGGCCCTTTTGAGCCATTACTAGTATCAGTAGATGATACTGGAGATCTGTGGAGGTGCGACTGCACCCTGATTGACGGGAGATGTCTCCAAGAGCAGTACTCCGGTATATCTTTTGTGTAGTACACCGGTATATCTTTTGTACAGTACACCGGTATATCTTTTGTACAGTACACCGGTATATCTTTTGTACAGTACACCGGTATATCTTTTGTACAGTACACCGGTATATCTTTTGTACAGTACACCGGTATATCTTTTGTACAGTACACCGGTATATCTTTTGTACAGTACACCGGTATATCTTTTGTACAGTACACCGGTATATCTTTCTCCTTAGTGTCCATCAATGTCTAAGTATACAACATCATACTGATAAAATTTGTAACATTTATTTGTGATTATTAAAAAAATCTTTATAATAAAATTGTCCGTTTTTTGAACCAGCTCTTAATTTTGATCACGACCCAAGCACGCACATGCACGAACGCAAGCACACGAACGCACGCCCACTAACCTTTCAGTATACATGCCATGCTGCAAGAGTATGCATCCACATACTCTCAATATTTACCTGTTCAGTCCAAGAGTTTTAATCACATAATTTGATGCATTTTTTTGTTATATACATAGAAGGGTTTTTGTTCAGATCACTTTTAAATTTTGACTTGTAGTGAATGGATATAAAATTTAAACGCTGTAAACCCCCCCAGTAGTAGCAGCGTTAATAATTAAATATATAATGTGTATATATTATATATTTACAAAGTGTTTGCATTTTATAATTATTTTACAATGTTATACCAAATTGTTTACATATTTAAATGTATTTGATTTTGTGTATCTAACTTCCAATTTCAAATTGGCTGTGCATCTAACTTCCCATTTCAAATTGGCTGTGTATCTGGGTTAGGTTTTAAGTAGTTGTAAGTGGCCTTATTGCGTGGCATTTTTAGTTAGTCGGTAATGCACGTATATATATATATATATATATATATATATATATATATATATATATATATATATATATATATATATTATGAAAGAATTGATAACACCCCCCCCCCCCCACAATCCACCGAACCCAACCACATAGCATTAAACATAACTAAGTAGAATACCATATATATATATATATATATATATATATATATATATATATATATATATATATATATATATATATATATATATATATATATATATATGGTATTCTACTTAGTTATGTTTAATGCTATGTGGTTGGGTTCGGTGGATTGGGGGGGGGGGTGTTATCAATTCTTTCATAATACAGTTTGTATGGTAACATTCTGGCGTAGAAAATGTAATGGTCTTTCTAAATCACCTGCAATCAACCCATATAAAATAAATCAATGGACACGACTTGCTTGGCTGATGTATACTTATTTAAATTCGACTTTCCATTTTTTTTTAATTTAAAGGGCGGTGATGAACAATTTTTTGTTTTTGTAATTGTCGGTGTCCGGATTATCTAGCATTTCATGTAAGTTTCGAGTGCAAACTTTATTACATGAACACAAAGTTATGATTAATTATCAGTGTTATTCTAACTTGGTACAATTGAGTAAATATCCCACTTCACGAAATATGTTTTCACTGGAATTTATTTATTATTGTTTTAAAGATAGTAATGTTTGCATGGCACAGTGATGTTTGGGTGTGTACCAAAGCAAGCAGAAGACGACGAAAGCTTACGAGAAGTCTGGTAAGACTGGAGCGGATATCCCGTTGTGTGTGGCTCCCTTCAATGTCACAACACCCTTCAGTTTGTGCTCGCTTGTCCTAAGTGTTTGTGCTCGCCCGCGTCCCGCCTACCACACTGCCTATCACGGGCTATCCTACTCACAATTTTCAGTCGCAAAGAGCCCCTAGTGGTGGTCCCTCGCACCGCTGAAACGTGAAGTTGGGTGCGCTTTGTGCGAGTGAGAGAGTAGAGGCGGGAGGAGAAATGAGTGGTTCGAGATGCCAGTCGTAGCGCCTAGATGTCCTAAGAAGTGACTGGCATAGTCTTGAAGACGTCCAAGAAAGGTATCTTCTCTCTCAATGTTTGTAGGCTTGTGTATGTGTGTACGGGATTGCGGGATATGGGAGTGGGATCTCTCTCTCACCTCACTGCTCTGATGTGCATTGCTGACATTTGGCATTTTGTAGCCGCACTGCTGGCGACCTTGTTGTCTAAGACGGAAGGCTTGCGTTACTCCTGCTGACATTAAGCGTTGGCTTGGGAGGTGGGGCTGAGGGGGGACGGGTATCCCGTTCGTGAGCAACAATTAAGATCGCAATATTGGTTTCTTTCTTTGCTTTCTTGATATATTTGTCGGCATTCTTCTGTTGCAATTATTGATATATTTGTCAGTGTAAAATTTCTATACTCGCTGTTTCTCCCCGAAGCAATCCGAGAAAACCTAATGGTTCTAGAGCACTGGGAAAGGAGAAGGTAATGGAATAGGCTAATGGGACTGCAATAGTGGGAGAGCAGCAAATGGGGCTTCAATAGAGGGAGAGAAGAAGCTAATGGTCGGCAGTAGTAGTTAGAGAAGCTAATTGTAGTCTACAGTATTGGGAGAGGAGTGAGAGCAGGAGGTCTTTCCCGGGGGGGAAATGACTAAGAGGCCAGAAACTAGTTGAAGACATGTATTTAGGGTTGTTTGGATATTACAGTCAATTACGCTGTGTTTTTCACTCGAAACATTAATACGCAAATTGTATTATTCACATTATTTTTCAAGCAGTTATGGCAGGAGACTTGATCAATATGTCTTGTCCTGTTATTCATCATATATCATCATTTCCGATTCAGCATGATCATTATCACTTAATTATTAGTCATTTCATCATCATCATCAGTCCTGTATTCCTCGTTATTTTCATTATCATCGCTGATATCATTATCAACGCTGATATCATTATCAACGCTGATATCATTACCTGTGGGCTTACCCTGAGAGGCCCAGTTACAATGAACTAGGAGGGTGAAAGCGCATGTCTGATCAGCAGGAGCTATCAAGTATTCCCCGTTTCCCTTACGAAACCTGTACATCTTTGGTGATACCTGGCGCCTTAGTCGTGCTTTACGAAACAGTTTGCGAGCTACGAAACTTGGTATCCTTTGTTGGTGGTTATTGACAAGGTCGTGGGCCTTTACAAGTCCTCAGTTGTTTAATAATTGTGCGTGATTGTGTAGTAAGTGGACACTCACGTAGTGTACACACCTGGTACACACAACTGGTACATACACCTGGTACATGCACCTGGTACACACACCTGGGTACATACACCTGGTACATACACCTGGTACATACACCTGGTACATGCACCTGGTACACACACCTGGTACATACACCTGGTACATACACCTGGTACATACACCTGGTACACACACCTGGTACACACACCTGGTACACACACCTGGTACACACACCTGGTACATACACCTGGGTACATACACCTGGTACATACACCTGGTACATACACCTGGTACACACACCTGGTACACACACCTGGTACATACACCTGGTACACACACCTGGTACATACACCTGGTACATACACCTGGTACACACACCTGGTACATACACCTGGTACATACACCTGGTACACACACCTGGTACACACACCTGTACATACACCTGGTACATACACCAGGTACATACACCTGGTACACACACCTGATACATACACCAGGTACATACACCTGGTACACACACCTGGTACATACACCTGGTACACACACCTGGTACATACACCTGGTACACACACCTGGTACATACACCTGGTACATACACCTGGTACACACACCTGGTACATACACCTGGTACATACACCTGGTACACACACCTGGTACACACACCTGGTACATACACCTGGTACATACACCAGGTACATACACCTGGTACACACACCTGATACATACACCAGGTACATACACCTGGTACACACACCTGGTACATACACCTGGTACACACACCTGGTACATACACCTGGTACATACACCTGGTACATACACCTGGTACACACACCTGGTACATACACCTGGTACACACACCTGGTACACACACCTGGTACATACACCTGGTACACACACCTGGTACAGACACCTGGTACACACACCTGGTACATACACCCTGGTACATACACCAGGTACATACACCTGGTACATACACCTGGTACACCACACCCTGGTACACACACCTGGTACACACACCTGGTACACACACCTGGTACATACACCAGGTACATACACCTGCTACACACACACCTGGTACATACACCTGGCGCACACACCTGGTGCACGCGTTGTACGGACGCGCGTTGTACAAACATGGGGTGAATACATAATGTGCCCAAATTGTTCTGACTGTTCTCAACACGATGTTCATCCAGTTTGTCATCTGAGTTCCGCATCCAATTGTATATTTGTACTTATATTGTTCCTGTGTAAAGTGCATTTATTTTATTGTTTGTATATAGCGATTGTATATACTGTATAATGTTTTTGTTTGCACTGCTGGCTCTTGTATTTTGCCTGTATGGAGTCAGGTTTGTACAAATACACTTGACTGTTCGCCCATGATGTATTTTTGCTTGGTAAACTTTGTCAACATTTATTCAGCCTTTAATACAGTCTTCGTATTTACACTGTGATTGTATATGTGTGTGTGTGTATATATATATATATATATATATATATATATATATATATATATATATATATATATATATATATATAGCTAATATATATATTAGTATATTTTGGTAGCAGTCTTTCCTGTAGACATATATTATTAAATATGACCGAAAAAGTAAGATTAATAATTCTAACACGAATTTTCTCAATCTTTCGTACATTACGCTTCACTGTTGGAGGTAAATCAAAATCACTTCTCCAAAATTCATTTTTATTTCTAGTCTGACGCGACACGGGCGCGTTTCGTAAAACTTATTACATTTTCAAAGACTTCACAAATACACAACTGATTAGAACGTATCTCTGATTTTATATCTACATTTGAGTGAGGTGGGAGGGGTGATGTGGCATAACACAAGACAGAACAAGAGGGGATATTAATAGGGTATTAAAAGTATCAACACAAGACAGAACAGAAACAATGGGTATTGAATAGAAGTGTTTGTAGAAAGCCTATTGGTCCATATTTCTTTATGCTTCTATATTGGAGCGGAGTCTTGAGGTGGGTAGAATATAGTTGTGCAATAATTGGCTGTTGATTGCTGGTGTTGACTTCTTGATGTGTAGTGCCTCGCAAACATCAAGCCGCCTGCTATCGCTGTATCTATCGATGATTTCTGTGTTGTTTACTAGGATTTCTCTGGCGATGGTTTGGTTATGGGAAGAGATTATATGTTCCTTAATGGAGCCCTGCATAAGCAACAGGGCTCCATTAAGGAACATATAATCTCTTCCCATAACCAAACCATCGCCAGAGAAATCCTAGTAAACAACACAGAAATCATCGATAGATACAGCGATAGCAGGCGGCTTGACGTTTGCGAGGCACTACACATCAAGAAGTCAACACCAGCAATCAACAGCCAATTATTGCACAACTATATTCTACCCACCTCAAGACTCCGCTCCAATATAGAAGCATCAAGAAATATGGACCAATAGGCTTTCTACAAACACTTCTATTCAATACCCATTGTTTCTGTTCTGTCTTGTGTTGATACTTTTAATACCCTATTAATATCCCCTCTTGTTCTGTGTTGTGTTAATGCCACATCACCCCTCCCACCTCACTCAAATGTAGATATAAAATCAGAGATACGTTCTAATCAGTTGTGTATTTGTGAAGTCTTTGAAAATGTAATAAGTTTTACGAAACGCGCCCGTGTCGCGTCAGACTAGAAATAAAAATGAATTTTGGAGAAGTGATTTTTGATTTACCTCCAACAGTGAAGCGTAATGTACGAAAGATTGAGAAAATTCGTGTTAGAATTATTAATCTTACTTTTTCGGTCATATTTAAATATATATATATATATATATATATATATATATATATATATATATATATATAATATATATATATTATATATATGGAAATGTCTGTCTATCTGAGGTTGGAGGCCAGACGTGTGGGGCTAGTTTCACTCAATTATTCCCAGTTGGTGCTGTTGGGTATGTGCCCAACATGGGCGCATACCCAACTATACTGACTATAGTTTCGTATAGTCAGTATTGACTTATTAAATACGTGCATATGTGACATACTAATTTATTGTGTATATTTTAGTTTACCTTGAAAAGCTTCATAGAAAACACCGACCTTACCTAACCTTCTTAGTATGTTAAGATAAGCATCTTATTGCTTCGTAATTACAATTATTACTTAACCTATTATAGGTATAGGTTAAGTAATAATTGTTTTCTATGAAGCTTTGCAAGGTAAACTAAAATATTCACAATAAATTAGTATGTCACATATGCACTTATTTAATAAGTCAATATTGACCATAAGAAAGTGCGAGAACGGGTTGCTTGGGGAGTAGAACAGCTCCAGAACCCCATCAACCAGGTATCAACCAGACATCTGTAGTTTTGTGTGAGTAACTGTATCAAGGAGAGAGATTTTTGTTTTTCACAAACGTGATTAACTATGTGGCGCTTCATGACTACCGGCTTGTTCTCATTGATTGATAAAGATTAAGCCACCCAAAAGGTGGCACGGGCATGAATAGCCCGTAAGTGGTGGCCCTTTTGAGCCATTACCAGTATCAATAGATGATACTGGAGATCTGTGGAGGTGCGACTGCACCCTACGTGACGGGAGATGTCTCCCGGACCAAATGGTGACCAGATGGGTGTTGCTCTCATTAGTATTAAAAACAGGCTTTGTGTGTGCCTTGGCGCCGTCAATATGTCACATGAGAGGCGTGTTGCATACCTCACACGACTTGTGGAAAACCAATATTTGCGAGAAACGGGGGGAAATAGGGAGCTCGCAGTGCCCTTCTTGAGGTTATCTTGAGATGATTTCGGGGCTTTTTAGTGTCCCCGCGGCCCGGTCCTCGACCAGGCCTCCACCCCCAGGAAGCAGCCCGTGACAGCTGACTAACACCCAGGTACCTATTTTACTGCTAGGTAACAGGGGCATAGGGTGAAAGAAACTCTGCCCATTGTTTCTCGCCGGCGCCTGGGATCGAACCCAGGACCACAGGATCACAAGTCCAGCGTGCTGTCCGCTCGGCCGACCGGCTCCCTAAGCCTGGCCCTTAACGCCAGGCTTTTTTTTTTTTATCACGAATGGTTATCGGAGTTATTAAAGTTTGGACAATGGCGGGTATTACCATTTATTTATATATTTTGGCATTATTGTTTTTAAGGCTACCAGGACGTCATCTTTAGGAACACCTCACAAAAGGCGCGAATTACTATATGAGTATTGGAACACTTGATGATATATTGGACTTGTATCCAAGATTCACCATGTAATATATCAATTATACAATGTATATATATGATGTAACTATATAACCTGAGCTTGTAAAAGCACCTTCATCACCTTCAGTGATTAAGTGCTTAATTGCACACTAGTTTCTATATCAGCTATCTCCCCCTGTTAATAGTAATGTGAGGTGTGTCAGAGAAGCGTATTGTGGCGATACCAGGTGCTGGGGCGTTGAATGAATGGTCCAGAGACCTAAGGCCTGTCCGGGGACCAAGTACTTCCCACACGGTGAGGGACGGAGTGGTTCCAAATATGTTTATAAAAAGGACACTTTAAGAGACCAGGAGGCATGGGAGAATGTGCTAACAGCTCCTCAAAGTACGAGTCCAAGGTATTATAACACCTGGTTGACCAAACCATGGTCAGAGACCGGGCCACGAGGACGCTGATCCTCGGCACCAAATAACAGGTGGGTAGGAATTACCATCATACTTCCTATAGAGGAAATGTTGTACATACCTGCCAAAGGTACCTGATCATTTGTTGCTGTGTTGCCTACGTCGGACTGCTAACTGTGGGCACCAACAGTGTGACTGAACAGTCAGTCACCTTTGTACTCCGGTTAAGAGTCCACCAGTTGACATTGTCAAAGGAGAGGTAGTTATGGACTGGGTCGTAGGGGACACTGACCGCTGCCAGTAGGTATCTATAGAGAAGTTACATTACATTCTTGTACAGACATTACGATATCAGATACCACATACTCAGATCACAAACTCATTGCAGTGCAAACGACCATCAATACTCAGAATAGACCTAAAACGTTGATAAAGCGAGAGGGGCTATTCAGTAAATTCAATTTTAATAATAAAAGGATAGACTGGGAGATAATAAACAGGGAACTTACAAACATTCCATGGGGAACTGTTCTAAATAATACAAGTCCTACAGAAGGAATAGAAAACTGACTTCAGAAGCGTATCAAGTCTGTCTGAAACATGTTCCTTTGAGGAAAGCCAGAAAGAGATCTAACGTAGAAAGAGAACGCAGACGACACTATAAACGCAGGAAAAAAATAACGGAACTGCTTATGCAGACACGAATTTCCCGTCAAAGAAGGAATAATTTAAATAGGGAGATTGAAGAAATCGAGCGGAAATTGAAACACTCATATGAAACTGAAGAAAGGCAGTTAGAACAGAAAGCAATTCAGGAAATAAAGAAAAATCCAAAATATTTCTTCTCATATGCGAAATAAAAAGCAAAAACCACTGCCAGTATTGGACCTATTCGTACAAGTGAAGGTTCATACACGGAGGATGACAAAGAAATTAGTGAAATCCTAAAAAAGCAGTATGAGGACATGTTTAGCACTCCAATAAACAACATGAAGGTGGAAGATCCAGACAATTTCTTTATGCGGGATATTCAAACCCCTGTAAATATAACTGATATAAACACGAGCGCACTAAATTTTGAAAAAGAAATTGAAAACATGCCCATGCACTCGGCCCAGGTCCAGACTCATGGAATTCAATATTTATAAAGAAATGCAAAGTGCCGGTAGCACAGGCACTCAGTATAGTGTGGAGGAAGAGCTTGGACACGGGGGAGATACCAGATGCACTTAAAGTAGCAGACATAGCCCCTCTACACAAGGGAGGGAGCAAAGCATTGGCAAAAAATTATAGACCAGTTGCACTAACATCGCACATCATAAAAGTATTTGAGAGAGTGATTAGGAGTCAGGTCACCAATTTCATGGAGACCAATGACCTTCACAACCCAGGCCAACATGGATTTCGAGCGGGAAGATCGTGCCTCTCACAGCTACTTGAGCACTACGACAAAGTCACTGAGGCATTAGAAGAGAAACAGAATGCTGATGTGATATACACGGACTTCGCAAAGGCTTTCGATAAATGTGACCATGGCGTGATAGCACACAAAATGAAGTCAATGGGAATAACCGGTAAAATAGGACGCTGGATACTCAGTTTTCTGTCAAACAGGACTCAGCGAGTAACTGTCAACCATATAAAATCTAGTCCAAGTGCAGTGAAAAGCTCTGTACCTCAGGGTACAGTCCTTGCACCGCTGCTTTTCCTTATTCTCATATCAGATATAGACAAAAATACAGGTCACAGCTTCGTATCATCCTTTGCAGATGACACAAAAATCAGTATGAAAATTACCTCGGCTGAGGACATTGAAAAACTTCAAGCTGATATTAATAAAGTTTTCGACTGGGCATCAGAAAATAACATGATGTTTAACAGTGATAAATTCCAGGTACTCAGGTACGGTAAAAATGAGGACCTTAAACATAATACAGAGTACAAAACACAATCAAATGTACCCATAGTAGGAAAACAGCATGTAAAGGATTTGGGAATAATAATGTCTGACGACCTAACGTTTAAGGAGCATAACCAAGCAAATATTGCGACAGCCAGAAAAATGATAGGATGGATTACGAGAACTTTCAAATCCAGGGATCCCATCACAATGGTTTTACTCTTCAAGTCACTTGTGTTGTCCCGTCTTGAGTACTGCTCAGTACTCACTTCCCCTTCAGAGCAGGAGAGATTGCTGAAATAGAGGGAATACAGAGAACATATACGGCACGCATAGACGCAATAAAGCACCTAAATTATTGGGATCGTCTCAAAGCCCTCCAAATGTACTCACTAGAAAGAAGACGAGAGAGATATCAAATAATATACACCTGGAAGATACTGGAGGGCCAAGTACCAAATCTACACAGTAAAATAACAACGAACTGGAGTGAACGACATGGAAGAAAATGTAGATTAGAACCAGTGAAGAGCAGAGGTGCCATAGGCACAATCAGAGAACACTGTATAAACATCAGAGGTCCGCGGTTGTTCAACGTCCTCCCAGCAAGCATAAGAAATATTGCCGGAACAACCGTGGACATTTTCAAGAGGAAACTAGATTTATTCCTCCAAGGAGTGCCGGACCAACCGGGCTGTGGTGGGTATGTGGGCCTGCGGGCCGCTCCAAGCAACAGCCTGGTGGACCAAACTCTCACAAGTCGAGCCTGGCCTCGGGCCGGGCTTGGGAGTAGAACTCCCAGAACCCCATCAACCAGGTATCAACCAGGTAGCCACTAGTACGCGTAGCGTTTCGGGCAGGTCCCTGGAATACGATTCCCGCCGCGAAGAATCGTTGTTACATCCAAGTACACATTTTACTGTTGAGTTAAACAGAGGCTACAGTTAAGGATTTGCGCCCAGTAAATCCTCCCCGGCCAGGATACGAACCCATGACATAGCGCTCGCGGAACGCCAGGCGAGTGTCTTACCACTACACCACGGAGACTGTCAAAGTGCTGGTAAGTAATGTGATGCGAAAGCACTACAACTGGTAGGAAAGGAGAGAGAGAGGTGGGAGGAAAGTTGGCTTCTGTTCGCTTAGCCTGTGGGAGCAGGACACGTTTATCAGTCTTCCTCGCCGTGATAATATCAACCTTTATTTGCGAATAACTGATTAGCGGGTCGGTAACAGTTCGCCGCCGTGATTAAGTTACCGTGCAGAATATCTATTTCCCAAATAAGATGATTGATTGATGAAGATTAAGCCACCCAAGAGGTGGCACGGGCATGAATAGCCCGTAAGTGGTGGCCCTTTTGAGCCATTACCAGTATCAAAAGATGATACTGGAGATCTGTGGAGGTGCGACTGCACCCTGCGTGACGGGAGATGTCTCCCGGACCAAATGTTGTTCCCAAATAGCACATTGTCCTGTCTAGTAGTGGTGTGTGTGGGGCGGGTCCACGGTGGAGGAAGCTGCTCCAGTCTTCACCTCACTTGGCTCCCATGGGCAGTTTGGTCTCGTCCGCACTGCAAACCATTATTATGGATGAGCAGCCCGCGAGACATGGGCGGCGCCGCGCACTTTACGCCAAAATCTAGTGTTTTATGTTATAGGGAGAGGAGGAGGATGGAGGCGGGGTTGGGGGGATGGAGGCGGGGTTGGGAGGGACGGAGGCGGGGTTGGGAGGGATGGAGGCGGGGTTGGGGGATGGAGGCGCTGTTTTCGTCTTTGAGAGGCATGGACCGCATGCCTCCATAACCCGTAGGACTTTTAGTGTATGAAATGGTGAAGCCCC
Organism: Procambarus clarkii; assembly: GCF_040958095.1. Lineage (NCBI taxonomy): Eukaryota > Metazoa > Arthropoda > Malacostraca > Decapoda > Cambaridae > Procambarus > Procambarus clarkii. Next base: position 6,376,322 of record NC_091206.1, on the reverse strand, counting down.
GAGACAGACTGCCATAATCTATGGGTAATCCTTATGATCCCATCAGCTCATAGAGCACAGCCTCTAACTCAAACGTTTGACGGATATTTGAGTTCATTCGTCACCAATGCTCTTGTTCTCATGGCGCTAAAGATTATATATTAATCTGTGTTATATATAAGATTTGGGAGTAATGGTAAGTAAGACCTTACTTTCAATGAGCACAATAAAGTAGCTGTCATAACTGCAACACTAAATAATAAGAGGTTGGATAACAAGAATCAAGCAAGAGATGCCATACTAATGATCTTACTTTTAAGACACTAGA